>NC_135703.1:19469790-19769790 GCF_964276395.1 Gasterosteus aculeatus
TACGGGCCAGATGCAGCCCACCTCGACCGAACGCGGGCCAGACCATTATGGCCGACGGGGGGGATGACACTGGCGGTCCGACCGGCGAACGGAACGGTCGGCGCTGGGGTGGAGGTTATAAGTGGCTGCTAACAGCGAGGTTGCTACAATATAGAACTCGCGGGCCGCACTAACATTACACTTTCATATGAAGGCGGGGGCCACAATATATCCTCCCCGAGGGCCGCAATTGGCCCGCGGGCCGCGAGTTTGAGACCCCTGATCTAAATGCATCAGAGTCTTGGAAAGCCACATCCCACATGGAACATAATTAGTCATCCCACAGTACAAGTACAGTACTACTGGTGTAGTAAGTGCAAACAGGCAGAAAGGGAGAGATGTGGGTGAATGCTGCGGCCCCTGATGTAGCCCAGGCTGACAGTGCATACCCCTTTGATGGATTAGTGCAGCTGGCAAATTACATCTCTCTAATTATGTCTTTTAGAGTGTGTTGCAATGTATGACTCTTGCCTTAATCTCAGCTAAAAAAAAGTGATGTTTTATTAGGAAAAATAAGGAAGCTGCACAGGGCTTGAGGTGTGGGATTTTATTTTTATTTCCAATTAAATGTATGTACAAAGTAAGATGAGGTATAGACAAGGATTTTTCTGGTCTATCAGAACCAATTTCTATAGATTTAGTCATAACATTATTTAATGACAGAAATCAAAACCAAAAATTAATAATTACCTGAACGGACTTTTCATCCATCACGGTTTAGGAGCCCCCTTCCTAGTTATTACAGTGCAAACTTTCAGTCTGATTGATCACACTCTTATGGCACGTTTCCATCGAGCGGTACGGTACGGGTCGGGTCGGTACCCTTTTATTTGTGTCTCCACTGCCAAAAGTTGAGAATGGTACCAAAAATCCGAACCGTACCGTACCACTTTTTGGGTACCCTTCCGTTGGGGTACCTGGCACAGTTGTTTGGTACTAAAGGGTGGAGCTCGACTCACTGCAGAGCGAAGCGAGTGTCGTCATTTGCGTGTGCCGCAAGGGGAAAGACAACACATGTAACACACTTGCAGCATGTAGCCTTTGTTCAAACAAAGATTGTCGTCTCTTTGTGACAAACAGCCACATATCGAGAAGCAAGAACAGGATCGGCTGTACGTCCTTCATTGTTGTTTGCGGTTAGCTTTCAGTTTTCGCGCGATCGAATGACGTCAATCTACTTTCCGTCATATACCACGCCTATCATGTGACGTTATCACTACTTTCTGGAATACACCACGCCTATCAAGTAAGGGTACTGTTGGCAGTGGAAACGCTCGCCAAATCATGGTCAACAGACCCGACCCGTACCGTACCGCTCGGTGGAAACGCGCCTATAGTGCTTCACAAAAAACAGATTCGGGTACTGCAGTTATGTGAAGACAAATGCTGAAGTAAACACCCTCATTGGCTACCTCGGCCGGGTGAGAGGCTAAAGAGGGTCACAATTTTGCGAGAAGGTAGAGGCTTTATTCCTTTATTAAAAAAAACAAACGTGACTGCAACCGCAGACATTTTTAACTTAATGATAATTACATTAATAAGAATGAGGAGATTGTGGCACACAGGTATATTTTGGGACAATGTTTAAGCTTAAACAGTCGGCAAACTAACTGACTTGGTATTGTCATTAAGGCTGGAGCAGTCATTTTAATTTAATTGAAGCAGTTACTATCTCCAATGTTTACTTTCCGTATGAGGAGGGATGTAACATTTGTAGTAAACAATAGTATGTCATTCAAAAATCTCCTACTTCTAAATAATCCAACGCTCCCAAAACAATCATGCTGCAGCCTCTTGGGTTACCGGGGCAGCCTCTTACTAAATGTCAATCACAAGCAGGATCAGTCGAGGTCAGGACTGGAGGCAGGACTCAAGCGCAGACTTGGAAACAAAAAAAGGGGAAAACCCCAGATGGGAACCAGGAACAGACAAGACACTAAGGGAATGACATCCAGGGTTGAACAATCAACATTCAGAAATGACGAGCCCAGGACACATGACACACAGTGCTTAAGTACACTGGAAGGTGCAGGTGATTGTTTCCGCCTGTGTCCGGCGCCGGCTGCTGAAGGAGTCGGGGAATGGGGACTGGAATCCGAGACAGGCGTACTGGGGTCGGAGGTCGCTGCGGCCCAGCGGGAACAGGAGGTCGCTGCTTCCTCTTGCCAGGGCTCCTAATCCTGGGGTTGAGGAGGTCCCGGAGCTCAAGACAAGCTCTTTGATAGCTCCTGGGACCGAACACAAAGTTTGTTTTACGCTGCAAGAACGGGCTCCTGACATCCAAGTAGTAGGGTCCGTAATCTGGCAGCGGGTCTGCTGAGTCCTTTTGTGGTCGCGTCATTCTGTCACGTACGGGTTGGTGGAGGCAGGACTCAAGCGCAGACTTGGAAACAAAAAGGGACTTTAATAGTCAAAATTTTAAAAAAGGGGAAAAACCCAGATGGGAACCAGGAATAGGCAAGACACTAAGAGAATGACATCCAGGGTTGAACAATCAACATTCTATGTGAGGATGCTGTTCATAGACTTCAGTTCAGCTTTCAACACTGGGCCCGGTTTTTCAAAAGGTTTAATCCGGATAAAATTGATCCGGATTTAGTAAACCTTTTTTTTGCGATCCGTGATCACGTAATCCACCTTACTTTCGAGACAGTTTTTCAAAGCAACATCGGATTGGATCAATCTGATCCGGATAGGAACTTTTCAGGATCACCAAATCTGGATAACCAGTGCTCAAACAGGATAGGAAATCACAATGTAGAACTATAGATATGTAAAGAGAAACAAGTAGAATAGCCAGTGTGGGGTCAATGTAAGTTTATTTTTATTTGAAATGAAAACACACACAAAACTAAACCTCTTCCTCCTCAATCCAAGGCTCGCCATCCCCTACAACAGTGATCCCCAACCACCGGGCCGTACCACAGAAAGCTTATTTATATTTTTTTTCGGAAAAATGTTTTATTTTGAAAATTGGCCGGATTTTCTCCTAATTATGTGCGCTCGTCCCTTTGACATATTCCCCACACGTCACCAGGCGTTTTTCTTGTCCTTTTACCGTGCACGGCAGTTTCGCCGACCAGCGAACACAGCGCGCGACTACTACCCCCCTCCCCCCGTCGGTTGTTCCGCCCGCAACGACTACTACTGACTACTGTGATTAAAATCCAAACAACATTTTTCTTTTTGTTGGTATCTTTAGCAGAATTAAAACTTCCCACTATTGTTCCATAATGGCACCGAACACCCTCTAGTAGTGCATTGGTTTCAGCAGCAGTGAAGTTGCAGCTTCTTGAGCCCATGGTTCCGTTGCTTTACTATAGTGAACATTGTTCATCAATTATAGGCCTTGGGTCCAATTGCCTCAATTGAACACAAGCCAAAACTAATCAGTTGTAACAGGTGTGTTTGAAAATACCAATTACACAGCCATATAAATCAGCCTTTCTCAGAGGATTCACAGAGAGACAGTGAAATGTCAGGTGTTGTCCACCGCCGCCACCACCACTTTGCCAGGAGAGGATACCGTCAAAAGGTGTATGTTGAACGTACCAAGCCACTGGAGCAATACACCACTGAGGAGCTGTATGTCCGGTTTCGCTTTGGGAAGGCTGATATAGAGTACCTTGTGAACCTTCTCAGGCCAAAACTTCAACACAGAACCCAAAGGAGTCACGGTCTGTCTGTGGAAGACCAGATCCTCATTGCTCTCCGGTTTTATGCATGTGGGACTTTCTATCAAGTTGTTGGTGACGATATGGGAGTGGTGAAATCAGCTGTGTGTGATGTGGTGAGAGATGTGTCAATCGTACTGGCCAGCCTGGTCAATGAATTTGTTTCTTTTCCGAAGGACAACCAGATTGCCCAGGCCAAGCGCAGCTTTTTTCTTTTGGGGAATATGGCCAATACTATTGGAGCAATCGACTGCACACATGTGCGTATACAAGCACCTCGTGAGAATGAATGGGAGTTTATAAACAGAAAGGGGAGGCACAGCATCAATGTCCAACTTGTGTGTGATGCTGACCTCATCATCACCAACTGCGTTGTCAAGTGGCCTGGGTCTGTCCATGATGCACGCATCCTGAGGGAGAGCGCTCTATATAGAGCCCTCCAAACCAACCGACCGGATGGCATAATATTAGGAGACAGCGCCTACCCACTCCTACCATGGCTGATGACTCCTTTTCTAACAGCAAATACACCGGTGCAGGCATGCTTCAACACTGCTCATTGCAGAGCAAGATGTGCAATTGAGCGTTTAAATGGGCGCTTTGCATGCCTTAACTACCTGAGAGCGGAACCACAGAAAGCATGCAACATAACCCTTGCCTGTATTGTCCTGCACAACATCGCTACTAAGCGCAATGTCCCTCTCTGTGCTGACAATGATGCACCTGAGCCCCTTGGAGACCCTAACCAACCTCCTGCATTCTGCCAGAACGAGCAAACAGGACGCGCAACAAGGGACGCAATAGTTAGACACTTTCTGATTTGGATTTGTTTTGGATTTCAAAAATCAATGATTGCCATGCTTTGCATTTTTTTTGGTTATTCTGTAATCATTGCATGCATCACTAATAAATATTCTAAAAACGAATATTTTCGATTGTGATAAATATATATATATCAATTAGTGACAGAATAAAATGTATTGTTTATGGTAAATTTTGACAGCTGTTTGGGGGATTATTTTATGAGGCCAAACTATTTCTACTTTGCTGTAGGCCGATACTGAAAGGCTGAATACGTTAAAGCCTACCTAATCACTGTTGCCTGACGGATAAACGAATAAAATTAAAACCTTATGAATAAATAGGGGCGGCACGGTCGCCCAAAGTTGGCTGGGATGGACTCCAGCACCCCCGCGACCCTGTGTGCAGGATAAGCGGTTTAACAATGGATGGATGGATGAATAAATAGGATATCTTATAGTATTATTTGATACATTTTTAAAGTTTTCATTACATTTTGGGCATGAAATCCACGCTGAATACACCCTTACTGGATCAGTTTAATCCAGATTTTTTGGATCAAAAAGATCCAAATCCTACAAAAAACCCAAACTAAAAGATTTTATCCGGATCAAAACCAAGATTGGATTAGCGTGATCTTATCCGATTATGTAATCTGTTTTTTCTTTTGAAGAATCCGTTTTCAAGATTTGATCAATCAGTTATCCAAAATCCTAGTGGATTACTTTTGAAAAACTGGACCCTGGGTATCAACACTTTCCTCTGTAACTGGATACTGGACTTCCTATCCAACAGACCCCAGTCTTTTAGGGTAGAGAACCACACCTCCTCAACCCTCATCCTGAACACCGGCGTGCCACAGGGCTGTGTGTCAAGTCCTCTCCTCTACTCCCTCTTCTCCTACGACTGCACACCTGTACACGGTTCTAATACCATTGTCAAGTTTGCAGACGACACAACGGTGATTGGCCTCATCAGTGACAACAATGAGTCTGCCTACAGAGAGGAGGTCCAGCACCTGGCGGTATAGTGCCCCGACAACAACCTGGCTCTTAACACCAAGAAGACCAAAGAGCTAATTGTGGACTTCAGGAAGAAAACTGGCACACACATCCCCATCCATATCAACGGGACGGAGGTTGAGCGTGTCGCCAGCTTCAAGTTCCTGGGTGTCCACATCTCTGAGGAACTCTCTTGGACCTTCAACACCTCATCCCTGGTAAAGAAAGCACACCAGCGTCTCTTCTTCCTGAGGAGACTGAACTGTTTGCCCTCCTCCCCTCTGGGGGGCGCTACAGGGTGCTCTGCTTCATCCCTGCGGCTGTCACTCTACTGAACTCTGCCCCCCACCCCCACACATCTCCCTCTGTGACTGTACTTCCCCCCCCTCCACCCTAGCTTGACTGCCACACACCCTACTCCAGCCACTGAACATTTGCACTGTTATTGCATAACTATTTCTTAATTTACATAGCCACATACTCTGCACTTTTTGCTATTTTGCACTTCTGGTTGGATGTTAAACTTCTGGTTGGATGTTAAATTGCATTTCGTTGCCTTATTATACTTATTATTACATTTATGTATTTAATTTATATATAGATGTACTTATTCATACGTTTTTTGTCCTCCATATATGGCGCCCAAACTAATGTCCTGGTTGGAGAGGTGTTTTATAAAACAATTACAACGCTGATATTAATTCCTGTCCAATAGTAGTAGCATTAATGTTAGATCTAAGCTCTCCAAAGGGCTCCTTCTGCTGCTAAGTAGAGTAACTAGAAGTGGTAAAGATTGCTCACTTTCTCCCCCGCCTATGAGTACTGGGCTCAATAAAGACACAGATTCTTTGGTTGAATAGCAGCAAAACAAGTTACTCTTCTTAAAGACATTGACTTTCTCACACACACACCCAACTGTCTTGAGTGCATAATAAATAAAATGTATTATTTATTATTACGTGTGGATAGCGGCAGTACATGAGTGCATGCAGGACGTGGGGATTGACTCCTTACCTTTCGACAATGAGCCTTGCTCACTTTATGGGACTGAGGGGACCCCAAGCAGAGGCTGGCCGCCAGAAGCAACACCAGCGACTCACCCCGGACTTGGAGGCAGAAGCAGCTTCCCTCTCAATTCCAAGAAAATAATTAGTAGTAAGGCCTCCAGAGACAGAAAGAACGTGCCCTGTTCTCACAGGAAGTGACTGTAGTCCCCCCTGATCTACAAAAAAACTGCCACAACAGTTTGTTTCAGAAGTGTGGAAAGGTCTGTGGGGAGGGTGTCATGTTGGTACTCAGGTTGTTCCTTGGGGTAAAGTAAATTTGTAGTAGTGGGGTAGTTTAGGAACTGTACAAGTTATTTGAGGTGTGTCCCTGGATTGGTAGAGCAGAGGAGGAGCGTAGGTTGTACACCATTATGTGTTGTAAGTACGGGTTAGTTAGGGGTTCAGAGAAGCGGGAAAGTCCACATGTTCACCGGATATAAGTGCTTGGGTCCATGTTGGAAGTACTTTAATAGGCAACGTTTATAAAATCACTTAACCCTATCTCCAAGTTGTAAGTGGAACATTACATTATGTTGTTCTAGGGGGAGCTCTCTCATAAGTCCCAATAACTGCCTGATACGAGAATTTCTTTTTGGGTCGTCGTGGCGCAGGGGGTAGAGCGGGTGCGCTGGGAACCGCAAGGTTGGTGGTTTGAGTCCCGGCTGCCCCATGTCTCAAGTCGAAGTGTCCCTGAGCAAGACGCCTAACCCCTAGTTGCTTCCCGGGCAAAATGTATAAAGCGATGGGTTTAAAGTGTAATGTAAGTCGCTTTGGCTAAATGACTTGTAATGTAATGAAACCAAAAGCAACCATTAGGTGGAAATTACAAGAGGGTCCCAGTGTTCTGTGGAAATTACAAGTGGGTTCCAGTGTTCCATTGAAATTACTCCATTACTCTATAGCAGAGTAAAAACATTCATTTAAAATGACAACAAATCCTCCTCCAGTCAACGGAGCTGGCAAATGGTTGAATTATCTACGTTGAACGTCAATTGTAGGTTAAAAACAAATAGTTGAGCCTTATTAAGTGAAGGGTCTCCAAACAGTTGACATTTTGTTACAACCAGCCGCTGCATGTGTCTTCACATCAGCAGACGGAGACAGACAGGAACAGTGATTACAGGGCTGTTTAATGTAAACTATTGAATGGTATTACTGTATGTTTGTCAGGGTGGGTGGAAGGCAGGACTCAAACGCATGCGTCAAAAGCGAAAGGGAAAAAAAGGAAACACAAAATGGCTAAGGGGCAAAAACGCATACAGGTACCAGGGGAAAAAAGGCTGGCAGGAACTAGAGACATCCAGGACGATAGACAATGACGCAACAAGTGACAAGAGACACACACTGCTTCAATACACTAGGGAGGTGCAGGCAGTGCTGTAGTGGTAAAATTAGAGGTGGGTAAACTCTGAATGTTGTGATCATACAGACCTCGACGCGATGCGAAGCAACGCAACACAAAGCAACTCTTGTAAGGCTGTCCTGGCTATATTGCATTATGTTATCAGTAAAATTCATATACAATCAATGACAATGAATACATGTGTTAGTAGTTTGTAGTTTATTAAATTTAAGAAAACAGTAAAAAAAAGTATGTCAACACAACACAATTGCAGATTAAGAACTATCTACATACGGAGTCTCCTTTTCACAGTAGTGCCCAGAGGGCCTCCTTGTCCTCCACGTCATGTCCTGCCTTGCACAGAGGAGCCATGAACCCCAGAACGCGTGTTCTGGGGTTCATGGCTCCTCTGTGCTTCTCCTCTCTCTATTGGACCTGGTGTTTCTCTCCCTGTGCTCTCTGTATCATTGCCTGTCCTCTCACTGCCTGAAAAAATATGTTGAATTTAAGAGTTAACCAGTTAAGAAGCCTGTCAATTACACTGACAACATAAGTTAAAGGAACACTCATGTACTACCTATGTCATCATTATGGAAGTAAATCTGTGTCACGGCTCCTCCTCGGCCTTGCAGGGGCGGTTCCTCCTGCAGGCAGAGGAGGGTCTTTAGCGATTGGAGCCACCTGGGCTCTAGGTATAAGGCCTCTAACCACTTCTCTCTTGCTCTCTCTGCTCCTCCAGGTATGATCCTGTTTTGTTTGTTCCTTTGAAGGTTTTACGTTGTTCACACTCAGTCATGTTTACACATACAGATTCACTCAACCATGCACCTTACATACACCTTACACTATGACATTCGCACACCTCATTCCTTTTCTTTGTTTAAAGTTACTAGTTTTTGATTTATAATAAACTCTTCTTTTGATTGGCCTATACTTGGTGTTTGTGTCCCCTCATTCTTGCCACAGGCTATGAGCCGGCCTGTGACATCTGTGTCATCGGATTTTGAAAGAAAAAGGTGATTGAATTGCTAGCACTGAATATTTATGCATTGAAATCGTGTATCTGAATGTTTTTCAACGTGAAATATTCAACTGCAAATAATTCAACCGCAAATAATAATAATAATAAAGCAAAAGGAGCGAGCGCCCCAACACAACTTCGGCTGTCGGCTAGCATGATGATAGGATTTTAGCCATGTCCGTTAACAATGGAGCTTCGGTGAGTGTTTAACTAAGCCATCAGTGTGGTTTGTGTCTGTAAGGTTCAGTAATAGACAGCTAACATTTGTACATTAACAGACTGCATAGGACATGAACTACGCATTTTCTTCTAGTTTTGAATTAGGTTAATGATGCTGTGACACCAGATGCCGCATGACAGGCTATCTTCGACAGTTCATTGTGAATGGTAGGTTTACAAAATACATTTGAAAGTGCTATTAAAATATAATTTGGCTACTTGGCTGCTACTAAATGTTCAACGTTAACTTCACATTGCGGGTTAGTCTTCTCTTCTATTGAGTGTAAGCTGTTAGTGCCAGACTCTGCTATTTATCCTGATGATAGTAAAGTCAAATTAGATTTTTTGGGTCATTTGATTTGTTTCATTGTTTTTTCATCTCCTCCATAGCAACAACTGAATTGACCAATCTGGTCAAATTCTGGACCGGGTGGGAGATTCTCCCTACGAGCCCCTCCGTAGAGGTAGTCATGGGCAGATACCCCACAGCCTCCACCTGCTTTGAGATGTTGCGCATCCCAGGGCATTACAAGCATTATTAATCTTTTCAAAGTGATATTTAGGCCTGTATTTGCTCTTGCCAAACAGGATTTGGCCTTGTGTGAGAGACTAGATTTGTACTAAACGTTGATCTAACTTTGTTTGTTGGCTGTTCAAAATGTTAACTGTTATGCAACAGATATGGATGTTCACTGTAAACAATCTGTGCACTGAAATAAATACTTAATCTAGGAGTTATGTGGACATGACTGTACTGGTTTCACTGTTACTGCAAAGACTTGAAATCTTCAGCTGTATTACAAAATAAATTTCAATTTTCAGCTTTCACATAAAACTCTGGTGTACAAACAACAAATAACAGCATAAAATATTTAGAATGAAATGAAATGTGACAATTCAAATACCCTTTGAGAGTCTAAAATAGTTTAAAGCTTAATACTGTAGCTAAGTCATTCTGAATCTTTTGTATCTTGTTTCCTTTTTAACAGCTCGAAACACAGGATACAATATATTACAAGATATTACTTTGATTTATTGTTCTTTGATTTGTGGAGGTACGGTTGCAGAGGTAATTCTCTTTCTCTTGCTGACTCAGTCTTTAGTGGCTAATGAAGCCCAGCCATTAAGGGTTTCTTCTCTAAATCAGTGCTCACATCAAAGCTTTAACAACATCCATTGTGGTTTGAAGCATCTGTGTAAAACTGAAAAAAATGACTTTAAAGTTTGTTGTCTGGGTCACTGTGTTGCACTCAGTGGTTGAATATGTATTCAGATCCTCAAGTAAAAGAACAGCAATGCAAAAGTACTGCATTAAAGTATAAATCCAGCATTAAAATCCTACTATAAGTAGTCTAATCTATATATAGTTAAAGTATTGCAGTAAAAGTAGTGGTTTGGTCTCTCTTACTGAACTTTTATTCAAGGTTCACATACATTCTTACCAATTAATCTTCAAAACTTTTGAAATTATGTTTTCATAATACAGTATCTTACTATACTTCCATAACTTCATTTAAATAGATTAAAACATGTCGGCCTATAAACCGCTCATAGGGCACAATAGAAGGTGGTGAGGAGAGGGAAAATCATGGCACAAGTACTTTAAAATTTTGTTCGGTAAAAAACAAATCCTAGTTAAAAAAATTAATTTACCTGAGAGGAAACCCAAACTTCTAAACAGATTCTTGGAAGAAAGCCAGGGTAGTTGATGCTAAGTTGTTGGAAGCGGCACCAAGATACATTATCTGCAGCACAAATGCAATTACATCACTATGAGACGCTTAACTATTTAATGATTATAAAAATGTGTACACTTTGTCCTGACAACAGTGCTTACCTTGCGGGAAAAACCGTCAATCCCACCAAAGATAACAATGTTGTAGCTGCAAGAAAAATGCTGAATTTGTCGACTGTATAGAACGTACTATAAGTAATAAATAGTGTTAACGCTCAGAACAGAATAACTTTGCTTAAGGGCTAACATACTCTTAATTAATTTGCAATTCCTCAAAAACATTATTTGAAAAGAATTACCGTATCAATTTATGGTTTGTATCAATATGAATTAAAGACTGGGGTCCTGGAACTGAGTAGGTCCGTCGAGCAATGCATCCTAAATGGAGCATATGGGAGATGCATGGAAGCTCTGACACGGTTATACTGCAACCGTAGTCCTCTGGCTTGCAGAAGTGCTTTCACCATTCGGTATCCAGAATAAGGCTGTCTGGATTTAATCTCTCTCACACACTGGTCTAACTCTTCATCTGTCATGGTGCTGTGCCTTTATTGAGAGATTATACTCAGCCATGCGCCGGTACACTGTGCTTCTGGAAATCCCCATGAGTTTAGCGATACAGGGGGCAGACAGATTAAGTTCAAGAAGGTTGCATAGGTAGTCTGGGGATATGGCCATTCGTTGTCGCCCAGCTGGTCCTTCCTTGAAACTGCATAACGGCAATATGTTGCTTACTTTTTTCTTTTTCTATGTTTATAAGACTGTGCAACTGAGTAAGTGCATCTAAAATTGCTGGACAAACAGCTACCTGAGAGGATACAGCATTTAAAAACACAAATTCTTGTGTGCAAGTGAACTCTAAGAAGTCCAGATCTAGGAGGCATGCGTCCCAAAATATTTTCTAATCGAGAGCGAAGTCTTTCTAACAGTTCTTAACGAGTTTGGTCCTTAAAACGGACGAGGTAATTATTGTGGGTGACTTTAACATTCATGTGGATGTCGACAACGACAGCCTTAGTACTGCATTCCTTTCATTGTTAGATTCAATTGGTTTCTGTCAGTGTGTAAATAAACCAACTCACTGTTTTAACCACACTCTCAACTTGGTGCTTGTGTATGGGATTGGGATTGAACATTTAACAATTTTTCCACAGAACCCTCTTCTGTCGGACCATTGTCTGATAACCTTTGAATTTCTACTATCAGAACCACCTCCTCCTGCCAAGGGTTTCTACAGTCGACAGTTATCGGATACCGCTGGAGCCTCATTCAAAGAAGCCATTCCTTCTGCTCTAAGTTCAGTGCCCTGCCTCAAGATACAAGAAGACTCTTGTGAGAACCTCAGTCCGTCCCAGATCGATAATTTTGTCGATACTGCTACAGGCTCTTTGAGAGTGGCGCTGGATGCTATTGCTCCTCTGGAAAGAAGAATAGCAACAAGAAGGAAGTCTGCTCCGTGGTATAACCCTCAAACACGGAACCTAAAGCAAACTGTACGGAAACTTGAACGATTATGGCGTTCCACCAAATCAGAAGGATCTAGGCTAGTTTGGCAAGACAGCCTTAAAACGTATAAGAAGGCTCTCCATAACGCAAGAGCATCTTATTACTCATCATGAATAGAGAAAAATAAAAACAACTCCAGGTTTCTCTTCAGCACTGTAGCCAGACTGACAGTCACCGCTCTGTCGAGCCGTGTATTCATTTTGACCACCGTAGTAACGACTTCATGAACTTCTTCAATGATAAGATTCTGACTATCAAAGAGAAAATTGATGGTCTCCTGCCTTCAACCAGTGCCGACCTGTCCTCCGATGTAGGAACCTTGGATGCAGCAGTGGGCCCTGATGCCTGATTGGATGCCTTCTCTTCCATCAACCTTGATCAACTGACTTCTTTATTTTCAAAGTCTAAATCTACTTGTCTCTTGGATCCGATTCCGACCAAGCTGCTTAAGGAAGTTTTTTCTTTAGTTAGCACATCCTTATTAGATATTATGAATCTGTCTTTGTTGACAGGACATGTACCACAGTCCTTCAAGGTAGCTGTAATTAAACCTTAGGTGTTGGCTAACTACAGACCTATCTCTAATCTTCCCTTCCTCTCTAAGATCCTTGAGAAATCCGTCGCAAATCAATTATGTGACTTTCTACAAAACAATGCTTTGTTCGAGGATTTCCAGTCAGGATTTCGAGTGCATCACAGTACAGAAACCGCACTGGTGAAAATTACGAATGATCTTCTACTTGCATCGGACCAAGGACTCATCTCTTTTCTTGTCTTGCTGGACCTTAGTGCCGCATTTGATACCATAGACCATTGTATCCTGTTGCAGAGACTAGAACATTTAATTGGTATCAAAGGAACTGCACTCAGCTGGTTTAAATCCTACCTATCGGACCGATCCCAGTTTGTGCTTGTAAACGGTGAATCCTCAAAGACCACCAATGTTGGTCACGGAGTCCCACAAGGTTCTGTACTTGGACCGATTTTATTTACCCTCTGTATGCTTCCTTTGGGCGATCTTATCAGGAAACACCGCATAAACTTCCATTGTTATGCAGACGATACTCAACTGTATCTGTCGATCAAGCCAGAAGAGACGGACCAGTTAGTTAGACTCCAAGAATGTCTTGGAGACATCAAAACTTGGATGACCGGCAACTTCCTGATGCTAAACTCAGAAAAAACGGAAGTTATCCTGATAGGCCCAGAGCGCCTTCGAAGCCAGCTGTCGCGTGATACAGTTTTTATGGATGGAATTGCTCTGGTACCCAGCAGCACCGTCAGGAATCTGGGAGTTCTCTTCGACCAGGATATGACCTTCAACTCGCATATAAAGAAGACTTCAAGGACTGCCTATTTCCATCTACGTAACATATCAAAAATCAGGAACTTCCTGTCTCAAAGTGATGCAGAAAAATTAGTTCATGCGTTTGTCACTTCCAGACTGGACTACTGTAATTCTTTGTTATCAGGCTGCTCTTATAAATCTCTTAAGCCTCTCCAGCTGATTCAGAATGCTGCAGCACGTGTATTAACAAGAACTAAGAAAAGGGATCATATCACTCCTGTATTAACTTCTCTGCACTGGCTTCCTGTTAAATCAAGAATAGATTTTAAGGTACTTCTCCTCACCTACAAGGCACTTGCTGGTGAGGCACCGTTGTATCTTCAAGAGCTTGTAACACCGTATTGCGCTACAAGGCAACTGCGCTCCATAGATGCTGGGTTACTTGTTGTTCCTATGGTTTTAAAAAGTAGGCTGGGGGCCAGAGCCTTCAGTTATCAAGCTCCTCTTTTGTGGAACCAGGTTCCACTTTCAGTCCGGGGGGCAGATTCGGTCAGCTCTTTTAAAGTAAAACTTAAAACGTTCCTCTTTGATTCTGCCTATAGTTAGGGCTGGCTCAGGTTAGTCCGGACCAGCCCCTAGTTAAGCTGCTATAGGCTTAGAATGCCGGGGGAATTCTTAGGACACACCAAGCTCCTCTCTCACGCTCTCTTTCTACCATAATTCAAGTTTTATTAATGCACATGACTAATTCAGCTTCTCTCCGGGAGTTTTTTTTGTGCTTTCGCCCCTATCAGGTCTCCATAGATCGTGGTTCCTTCGGGACCCTGGTCCTGACACCTACCGTGGCCATGCTGACGCCTGCTGCTGCCATCATCATCATCATTATTTTAGATATTAATCATATTACTTTACTCATAAACCGACATTACCCTCTCCTAAAATCTCTGTGCTCTCCCTCCCCACAGGATTCTGTGGATGGTGGTTCTATCTGATGGTGGTTGCCTCTGCAGTGGTCCTGCTGTGCGCCTGGCGCATTCCTCATAGGAATTGCATGTATTATACATTGTTCATTCTGTACACATGGCATCCATTGTAGTCTGTCCATCCCGGGAGTGGGATCCCTCCTCTGACGTTCTCCCTAAGGTTTCTTCCCTTTTTTTCCCTCTTGTAAGGGTTTTTTTCATTTTTTGGGGAGTTTTTCCTGTGCCGATGGTGGGTTTCGGGGCAGAGGATGTCGTATGTGTACAGACTGTAAAGCCCTCTGAGGCAAATTTGTAATTTGCGATTCTGGGCTATACAAAATAAAATGACTTGACTTGACTTGATCATAAATAGCCTATACAGCAGGTTTTTTTTCACATTGAGAACTGACTTGTTTTCTAATCTACGCGTCACCAGGCATTTTTCTTGTCCTTTCACCGTGCACGACCAGCGAACACAAAGTGCGCGACTACTACACCCGCCTCCCCACGTCGGTCGTTCCGCCCGCAACGATCCGCGAAATATTGTCTGACATGAAACCGGTCCGTGAGGTAAAAAAGGTTGGCGACCACTGGGCTGATCCACAACGTGTGTTTACACACCTCCTGGATCCTGATTGGTGCCGCTGCTGCAGCCGCAAGGCACTGATTGGATGGTCACAGACCGTAATACAACGCAGATGAAAATGATTCAGACTACGGTGTTTTGTTCAACTGTAGGAAACGTAGTCTTAGCTGTTTTAAAATTACACCAAGTTTATTTCGGATTATTCCAACGGAAGAATACAAGGCGACGAGAACTTTGAGGTGCGTAAAGGCCACTTAGAGGTGCGTAAACGCTATTTATAGGTGCGTAAACGCTATTTCTAAAATTCTAGAGGTGCGTAAACGGCGTTTACGTGCATTTATCCTCCACTACAGCCCTGGGTGCAGGTGATTGGACACAGGTGGAAACAGACGATCACAAGGAACGACAGGACAAGGCAGGTGAAGTGAAGTTACCCAGGGAGACAAGAAGCAGAAAACTACACAATAAGACAGGAAACAAAACCACAGCGTGACAATGTTGTTTGTTATTGTAATGTTTAGACTTTACATACTTAAAGATTATGCGGGTTAGGATTATCATCAAGGTTGAAATTTGTACAGTACACATTTTAGCTAATCCAATAAACTGAACAAGTGTATTTGAAAATTAGATGTATGAATAATTGTATCCTTTTTTCTAATCTAGAGGATGCTTGTAGAAGTGCAGAAGAAAGATCCATATTCACAGTTCCTGGATGAATGAACGAAGAAAAGAAATCATTGGTGATGAGCCACTCATCTCTGCAGTCATGGACAAATGGCCTGCATTGTTTAGTGAAAGACAGGTAATGTTTGCCAACTGACTATAACAAAGACATCCTGTATTTTGTTACTTGAATATTGATATAGCAGAGCTGCCAACTTTTCAAAAAACCTTGGAGTGAGATTTTGTCGGGGGTGACCAAGATTTTGCCGCGCACGCAGCCACACATGTTGGTGGCTCAAATATCAGGAAATTGGAATTCATTTGGCGTAGTACCCATGTTGTACCCTGCATTCTGGTGGTTTGTGGGGCCCAAAGTCGTTGATAGGGGCGGCCTACTGGAGATGGACAACATTGGTTACATTCTGTGAAGCAAAGACATAGCATGGTCCACCCCCAGGACATTTTTGTTTAAGTAGATGTTATTTCATGCAATCTAGTGGATTTTTGGGTGGTGTGCCTGAACTTATTCTGATTCATGTTCATCTGCTCATGACTTATGGGGCCTTCTAGACTTGAGCTGAACATTCAACCAGAAAACTATTGCTGTGCCTCAATGACTGTCTATGTACCACAATATAGCCTAATTAATAGAGGTGTAACAAATCATCCACTGAATTGATTAATCGATTTATATTCCTGCAATCCAACTGAATCGATCTGTGCTCTGCAAATCGGCATTGCAGACGATATATATCGATTTGAAATGGTACATAATCGATTTGTATCGATACTTGGAAACTGCACATTGGATTTAAGCACAAAAACTGTATGGATGTGTGTTTGTTTGTTTATTAGCACTTTAGACACGCTAAACGTTACTCGATTCAGTCTGCCTGTCTGTGACGTCATTAGTACGCAGCGGCAGCTGCCTCGCCAGTACCAAACTCAACATCACAGTAACAATTGCCAAGTTTATCTGTAAAGACATGCGACCCTACAATGTGGTTGAAAATCCAGGGTTCTGTGAATTTATCCAAAAATTGTGTAATTATTGTGTAATGTTTACATTGAAAATGGTTGCACAATAAAAGGTTAATACATTTGCCATTAATTCTTGTTGCTTGTTCATAATATCCATAATAAATTTAAACCTGATTTCCTTACAAGAAACAACAGGGATCTTGGAAACTTTGCCCGCACTGTCCAGTAAAGTTACTGAATCGATTTCAAGTCACTGAATCGAATCGAATCGTTCTAAATGAACCCAGATCGTCCATAAATCGGATTGGCAACCATGAATCGCGAATCGAATCGTTGTTAAAATGAATCGTTACACCCCTACTTACAACCATACAATAGGTTTACAGATGCGCTCCTTAGCGCCATCTATAGTCGGGGAGTTTGAAAAGGAACGAACGCGCTTCGGCCAAAAATCGGATTTTTTTTTTTGCCGTGAGAAATTTGTTGTGTGCCGTGAGTGTGTGTGAAAACATGCAAAAGCGTGTGTCACACGGCGAAACCGTGAGAGTTTGTAGCTCTTTGTAGTCAGAAAGCTTGTACTCTCCTGTAATCCTATTGGAAATTAACTTGTGCTCAAATGCAGTAGTGTGGTGATGGTGTTCTTTTGTGTGTCACACAAACATCCTACTCTCACTGCTGTAAAGTTAGTCTACTATATACAAATAAACTTGGTATTAAAATGAACATGGCTTCAGTTTATCAAGTTGCTCGGTAATGACAAAGACGTTCAGAAACAACAGAACCTTTTATGTTTCTGTTTCTGGCAGACAATGTTCCCAACCAGCTGCATCCAGGCTCCAGCTGTTCTTCTCAACTACATTTAGGTTCCCTGTTATATGTAGGGCTGTCACGATACCACATTTTTGTTGTGCAATTATTGCATAAACATTCATTGCGATATGCGATATTATTGCAATTTTCTGACCATTTCATGCCATTAATAACATCATGACAATATAATAGCATTGTAATGAAAGTATGCCATTTCAAAGAACAAAGAACATTTTATTTGTCAGAATCGGATTGTGAAAAGTATATCCTGTATGAATAAAACAAAAAAAATAATAAGTGCAAGGGACACGGAGCGGGCGAGCGAAGCATTGGGCTTGGTGCGATTCAGTCGCGTTCGAGAAAATGCGTCCAGCCGAAAGGCGCGGGAGGTTAAACGAGGGGCTTTGACCGCCGGCAGAGCGTCGCGCTGCGGATGTTTTATTGTTTTAGGTAAGATTTTAGCTTAGTTGGGTTCACGGCTTCTCTTCACCTGTCTGTGTCACTCTGTTTCTGTGTGCGCCACAAGGAAAAGGGACAGAGGCAGCGCGATCAACTTAAATGTTGGTGACAATTATATGTAAAATGAATATCTCAGCACCAAAAATTATTGGTTATTAGAGTATTGGTTAATACTCTAATGTCTTTATACATCTTCAGGCCAATAGAGAAACCCTTGATGTCATCATGAAAGGAATGCAGGTTGGACATGAAGGAAAACAGCAGGATACATTTCCTTTGGAAGTCTTCAATGTGGCTGTGGTAGCAGAGGAGAAGATCAACCTACATAAGCTCAGAGACGTCCTCGCAGGCTTTGCCATGTTAATGGGAACCATCTCAGTGTTTCCCACAGATCCAATGTTAATGTGTGGGGGCTGACCGTGGAACTGGAATAATTTGTAACATTAATTTGTAACACAGAACTAGTAAGTACAAGGAGTAAATACAAAACAGGGATTCACGCCTATACTAACGTCATACTAAAACACACATCACTAGATAGAACTATACACAATTCACACTATATATCCCATAGCTGCAGTACACATTTCACACCCTATACTACTTGTTGTTACAGCCTACATGCGCAAAGTCTGCCACTTCTGTCAGAGCAACGTCTTCTCTGCACCCTATAGGCTAGGCTACGCTTCCACGAATGATCTTGTTTTGATGACACGCGAGACAGACACGGTGTGCACGGAGGGGAGGGTGTGTGTGTGTGACGTGTGTGTGACGTGTGGGTGAGAGACGAAGGGAGAGCAGGGAAAGGAAATGCAGCTGAACGAATATGCTGCGTGAGTTAAATAGCGTTAAAACGAAATAAATACACCAAATGCAATGTGTGTTAGCCGGTGTTGAATCTGTGGCGCACCGCCACAAATTAGTCTACGTGTGGGAAACACTGAATCTACTGCCTTAACCTGGAGTACCCCCGAACATGAAGTTCACCTTTGAGTTCTTTCTGAGTTCTCTTGAGCCATTACAAACATTAAACCGGACCAATGCTCAGCAAGAATCCATAGGACATTGCCTGTAAACAAATGAAGGCACACCTCAAGCCACTGCCAGGAAGAGTGTTAATTGGGAATCTAGCTTTATTGTTCAAACAAACACTGTTCATGGTTTAACAAGATTTACATTTTGGTTATGAACAACAAGTCCATCTGCAAATCGCTTATTATGACAGGGTTGCAGGGGGGCTGGAGTCGATCCCAGCCATCTTCAGGCTAGAGACCAACCAATCGCAGGGCTAACACAGAGACATACAACCATTCACACACCTACAGTCAATTCAGAGTCCCCAATCAACCTGATCTCAAGGACTGTGGGAGGGAGCCAGAGTACCCAGAGAGAACCCACACAGACACGAGGAGAACATGCAGACTCCACACAGAAAGGCCACTGGGCGGAGTCGAACCCAGGACCTTCTTGCTGTGAGGTGACAGTGCTAACCACCACGCCACCATGACACCCAGTTTGGTTCATGTAAAAGTAAAAAAAACTTAACGTTTTTTAAATTATATGAGCCTATATTCACATTACCTTACCTCAACACTAGTTGTCAACATAAGTTATATGTTGATATTGTGTTCGTGTTGAACATTACTGTATTGATGTAATGGCCTGTTTAAGTTACTAGTATGCAACATTTTCATGGTTGATCTTATGGACCTCCTTTAATCATCTCAGTCGTATAGTCACAATTGTGAGATAATTGGGGTCCACAAAAATGTCCACAACCCCACCTTGCGTCTCTGTCAGATTGCCTCACCTTGAATGGGGGAACATTGTTTTAACACAGCTATTTAAGTCTTGGCATGTTTTAGATGTACTTGGATGTACCAACAGGCTCGAAGGGCAGCAGCTTCTGCAGCCTCTGCAAAGCAGCGAGTATGGGAGGAGTTCGGGGTAACTATGGAGGAGGACTTTCGGTCGGCACCAAAGTGCTTTTGGAAGACCATCCGGCACCTCAGGCGGAGGAAACGGGGAACCATCCAAGCTGTGTACAGTAAGGATGGGACCCTGTTGACCGCGACTGAGGTGGTTATCGGGCGGTGGAAGGAACACTTTGAGGAACTCCTGAATCCAACTACTACGCCCTCTTTGGTAGAGGTGGAGCTGGAGGCGGAGGAGGGATCATCGTCAATTTGCCTGGTGGAGGTCACTGAGGTAGTCAAACAACTCCGCAGTGGCAAAGCCCCGGGGATTGATGAGATCCGTCCAGAGATGCTAAAAGCAATGGGTATTGGGGGTCTGTCTTGGATTACACGCCTCTTCAACATTGCATGGAAGTCTGGGACAGTGCCA
This sequence comes from Gasterosteus aculeatus, assembly GCF_964276395.1. NCBI lineage: Eukaryota > Metazoa > Chordata > Actinopteri > Perciformes > Gasterosteidae > Gasterosteus > Gasterosteus aculeatus. The sequence continues at coordinate 19,490,273 of NC_135703.1, forward strand.
AAAGAGTGGCAGACCGGAGTGGTGGTACCCCTCTTCAAAAAGGGGGACCAGAGAGTGTGTGCCAATTACAGGGGTATCACACTACTCAGCCTCCCTGGTAAAGTCTACTCCAAGGTGCTGGAAAGGAGGGTTCAGCCGATAGTCAAACCATGGATTGAAGAGGAACAATGCAGAACCAGCTCTTTACTCTTTCCAGGATCATGGAGGGGGCTTAGGAGTATGCTCATCCAGTCTACACGTGTTTTGTGGACTTGGAGAAGGCGTATGACCGGGTCCCCCGAGAGAAACTGTGGGAGGTGCTGCAGGAGTACGGGGTGAGGGGGTCCTTGCTTGGGGCCATCCAATCCTTGTACGCCCAAAGTGAGAGCTGTGTTCGGGTGCTTGGCAGTAAGTCGAAGGCGTTTCTGGTGGGGGTTGACCAATCTTGTTTTGTGGTCTTCATGGACAGGATATCGAGGCGTAGTCGGGGGGAGGGTCTACAGTTCGGAGGGCTGCGGATCTCATCGCTGCTTTTTGCAGATGATGTGGTCTTGATGGCATCTTCTGTCTGTGACCTCCAACTCTCACCATAGCATTTCGCACTGTGAGTGTGAAGCGGTCAGGATGAGGATCAGCACCTCTAAATCTGAGGCCATGGTTCTCAGCAGGAAACCGATGGATTGCCTACTCCAGGTAGGGAATGTGTCCTTACACCAAGTGAAGGAGTTCAAGTACCTCAAGGTCTTTGGCCGAAGAATTGGAGCAGCGGGGGCGGTATTGCACTCGCTTTACCGCACCGTTGTGACGAAAAGAGAGCTGAGCCGGAAGGCAAAGCTCTCAATCTACCGGTCAATCTTCGTTCCTACCCTCACCTCTGGTCATGAAGGATGGGTCATGACCGAAAGAACTAAGTCACGGGTACCAGCGGCCGAAATGAGTTTCCTCAGGAGAGTGGCAGGTGTCTCCCTTAGAGGTAGGGTGAGAAGCTCAGCCATTCACGAGGAGCTCGGAGTAGAGCCGCTGCTCCTTTGCGTCAATAGGAGCCAGTCGAGGTGGTTTGAGCATCTGGTGAGGATGCCCCCTGGGCGCCTCCCTAGGGAGGTGTTCCAGGTACGGCCAGCTGGGAAGACCCCGGAGAAGACCCAGGACTAGGTGGACAGACCATATCTCTGCACTGGACTGGGAACGCCTTGGGATCCCCAGTCAGAGCTGGTAGATGTACCCCGGGAAAGGGAAGTTTGGGGTCCCCTGCTGGAGCTGGTGCCCCCGCGACCCGACCCCGGATAAGAGGCTGAAGATGGATGGATGGATTGTGTCCTTTTGTCTATAAATTTTAATTTATTTTAAATTTCTTTCTAACGTTTTTTTTATTTTAGGATACCTTAAAAACATCTGGCCGGGGACAGCAGATGGAAATGAGCCTCTCCTGCTCACTGACAGTACACATATTAGTTTGATTAGTGTGCGCTGTCCCTGCTAAATGAATGAATAAATAACTAAAGCAAAGGTGGGAAAACAATTGCCTCATTCGCGCAAGTTGAATTATATGTATGTATATACACATGTTTTGTTTTCATGGATGGTGGATCTTTCTGGCCCCTGATCCTGCCTCATGCCGTGGCCCTGCAGACACCTACCGCCTCAACACTATTATTAGTCTAACTAATGCACATCACTAACACTGCTTCTTCCACAAAGTATTTGTGCTTTTTCTCCTCACCGGATTTCATAGATTCTGCTTCTATCTGGACCTTTGGTTCTGTCTCCTGCCGACACCTGCTGCTGCAATATCATTATAATTAGTCACATTAGTACAACTTTCATTATAAACTCACGTTACTGACTTTAAGGAGGGACTATGGGTCTATCAAGGGTTATCTTCTTTTATTAGTCCCGTTAGTACATTCGCAGGAATTAAGCAGCAAAGGTTAAAGCGCAAACAAACATAGATATGTACAGACAAAAGTGTTTGTATGTTAAGGTGTTTGTGGAGCCTGACAGCACAGAGGAAGGACCTCTCCCTCATTCACAACTATTATTTGCTACTTGGTGTGTAAAGGAAGGAGCTGCTTCATACTGCAGGGATGAAGCAGCTGGTGCCCAAAGGAGGCGTACAGAGCTCCCACAGTGTCCTGCGTGGAGTGGGAGCTGTTGTCCATCGGGGACGATAGCTTAGCCGTCATCCTCCTGTCTCCCATCACCTCCACAGTATCCAGAGGACCCCCCAGGTGGGATGTTAAAGCCACCAGTCTTCCAAAGCTGTGGTTCTCTCCCCAACATCAAGCTCAAATCCGACAAGCTGGTCTACGCAGGATCTGAGCAGCCTTGAGCTGATGCTGTCTGGATCAGTGGCGTTCCTTCATCTTCCTCAGCTCACGCACGCCACACATACCACCACTATTCTTGACACACAATCTTATTCAAGATAATGTGTTGGTGTGTGTAATCGGTTTGCTCCTTCTTCCAGTCATCTACATTGCATCAGAAATGGATATAAAGAATGATAAGAGCATCTAACCCTGGTTTGATGAAGGGTTGGACTGCTCATTTGAGGGACTGCTTTTCACTATTTTTATGTTACCTTTGCTTTCCCCTGGAGAGCAATACATGAGCTCATATTCTCCTCAGTTTGTATAAGGGGACAGGAGTTTTTATTTCTCTCCTCGGCGGCTCTGAGGCAGCTACTGGTGTGGGGCTGGAACCACCATTATTTGTCTGTTACATGCTCTGCTTCAGCTCCGATGTTTTCCAGATGTTACAGATGTTGTTACCACATTATTGCTGCTGGTAGAGGCCCAACTGTGAAACCAACCACAACAGTCCCAGCCTCAGCACCAGTGGTGGAAGTGAAATAGTTTGAGTCGGTGTTGTTTACTTTGGCTACATGCCAACGGGCCTCTAAAGGCTTTAAACTGATTTATTCAGAGAAAGAGATAACAAGGTTTTTTCAGTAGTATGTACACTTTTTAGAGACTTGTGGACTATTTGTACTAAGTTACCATAGTGCATGTCCATGTAATAATAGATTAAACATTTAATGTTTAATATCTAGCCGATTGCTGTTTTGTTGAAACAGGCTAAACTGCAGAGCTGTTCTTTGTACATGGGGCTGGTTTCAAGCATCACTGAAAAAGTGTTAGAATAGATTATTAACAGTTATGAATGCCAATAACTAATGACAACATAATACACACAACACAAAATGCATCACTAGTTCAAAAGTAAACCTCAAATACTCAAATCTATCTTTGCTGTTGTTATTTAACACAAATTGAGCTAAACATTGACTGGTGGTGTCTGGGATCGAGCCGAGGATTAGATTGAAGGACAACCCTTTCAAATACTGAAATATGAGGTCAATTTTAACTCAGTTAACGAAACGTTGTTTACCTCCAGTATGCGTTGGCCCCTGACCCCTGAAACCTCCACATGCTGAAGTCAGTTAGATCGGCGACGTACAGCGGTAACGATGATCACGTGTGTAGTTTTGTGTTTAAAATACAAATGCACCAAATATGCTTTCTAAAGTGAACACTTTTCGACCGGCGAGCTTTGGTCGTCTTTATGGTCGTGACTTAAAACACAGACCAATAGCATTCGAGTTAAACAATCCCACTTGATATCGCTCGACCAATCGAGTCTTTGCATTCCAGGCAGGATGATGATATCGTCTCAATACTGCGGGCAGACGAGAGGTAGCGGAAAATGACAAATAAAAAGAAAAAAGAAAGATAGCGACATTTGAGAAAAAGACGAGTGAGACGCAGAAAGAGATGGGGGAGAAAAATGAGGAACAAATGGTGCTCTCCAAAAAGAGAAAAATGGACAGCGAAAGTAGAGCATTTTATCCACAATGGTTTCTGTTCATACTTCCCACTAAAAAACTAAACCCGTTGAAACGCCGTCATGAGGCGCAATGAGCTCCTCCACGTGAGGACGAGAACAGCCCTGATGCATTAAGACCAGGTTTCACATCCTGGAAGGAAAAACTAGAGCTTAATTCTTCCACTACTAAAAAAGTGTGGGAGTGGATATATATTCTAGTCCAAATGTGAAGCAGAAAAGGGGAAATTCAAGCTTTTCTTTTCTTAATTTTTTCACTTTCTTTGAATACAGCCCTACTTTTATTTAGATAATTGAGAGAAAATGACTTATATTTGAAGTCACACATATATGTTCAGTTATTTTGTTACATAAACATTACGTTTTGAATCATACTGAATTGATTTGGTTTGTTAGTCGTGTATTGATTAAATGCAGATGCTGATACAACTCTCAACTCTTCATCTATTTAATCACAGTAAGCTGGATCAGTGGATCCACACTGCCATCTCTGGGTGGGCAGTGAACATTCCAGCCTTCTCCTTTCCTTGTACAATTTAAAATAAAAAAGGAGAGTAGTTGCCTCCTGGTGGTCACTGCAGAGAACTGCAAGTCAAAGACACATTTGGCTTTCTGTCCAACTAGTGTGAATCTCATAGCAAAAGCATACTGCTCTCCAGTAATAGAGGGAACTCCAGACAACCGACAGAGCAATGAATGTAACACAAAATATCAATATTGTACATTTTTCACTTTTCACAACCATTTTTTAGATTCAAAGTAAATTTGATGCGTGTGAAGGATGATATAGAAAAACACAATGGCAGTCTAAATCTGAAAAACAAACCTACATTTCTCCGTATTAATGTGTGTGCAGGATATTTAAAGGGAGGGGTTATATGCTAAACAATACCTGTATAAAATACAATAATATTCTATGGTACCCTACTCTGGCAGATATCTTGAGAAATGTGTATCTAACGATGATGATTTTCCCTTTAAAAGAGCTGGAATACAGTAATACAAGTGACTTGAGTTACAGTCAACATGTCTAATATACTTTGTCTTCAAGATCAGGAGAGAAGATTCTAATCGGGTTGTAGCATCCTCCTCCTCCTCACGGATTAATCCGATCCATCTGAAAACATTGGCAATGGTTCAATGTGAATTTTAGAACTCGTTGAAAGCTTGATGCATTTCTGCTCATGTGAATTCAAGAAGTTATTCATAAGTTCTTTCTATTATTAAAAAGGAGATTAGCGACTTGCTAAAATGAAGAATTGTGCAATGATTTGTTGTACGGATGCCCCCATGACCATGAAGTGCTACAAAAAGTGTTTTTTCAGAAAGTGATTAACCTGATTTAGAATTTTAAGAATGGATAAGGAATGATTTTCTCTCTGTTAGGGTCTTGCTCAGTGCTCAGAGGTAGGTCGGTTATCTGACGGCTTTACGCCTCCACAATCAGTTGCACATATGTAATAGAATAATGCGCAGCGACTTGCCTCATTTAGGGCGCGCCTCATTAACAAACAGGCTCCAGGGAAGGAGGACGAAGGCTCAGCTGGGCCGCACTTAGCTGGGAATGTTTTCTCTCCACATGAAGTGTGAGTGAGACCCCCCGGAAACATAATGACTTTTAGACTTGTTTTCTGGATTAGGATATTTTCTGGATCATTTCATAACTGGCTGCCAAGCAAATTATAAACACAGAGGCCACTTTATCAGATTCTTCCCACACAAACAGCTTCTTGGGCATTTTAAGCTCCATTATTTTTATTTTACAAATGACTAGTGCAATTACAAAGGTATTGTCTTTAAATGGCCCGGGGGTATTGATAGGAACTCAAATGCGGGGGCTTCTTTCAGCCTGCTTAGGTTTCCAGACCTAACATAGTCTGCGATTATGGACCTTATTTTTACCACAGATTATCAGAAAGAGCAGCACACAACTGGCAGACATACACACAAACAGATTCCAACAAACAAATTATCAAGAATTGTCAAGAAATTTAAGAATATTTGGGAGTTTAATAAACTGCAAATTTGTAAGAATCTGAAAAAATGTTCCCCAGGGAGTCCCTATTCTGCCTGGATTTTATTAAAAGGTTTCAGGGTCCCACCTTCAGAGAGATCATTTATCATCTGTACTAACAATTGGTGTGTAAAAAGAGTGTCTTCGGTTGATGGCCTTATCCTCAGATTAACTGCAGTAAACAAAACAGTTGTAAAAAGGAAAAACATAATATTGCAAAACAGCTTTCTTTCTCTCGCCAAGAAAAACAAGCAGATAGCGCACATATAGTTATTTACAAACCTGCAGCTCACCGGGTGATCAGCTTTCATTATGAGCATTTAAACACACACTTCTCTTTCTGTCATGGATCAGCCAAAACAGCGGGAGAGGTTTAAACGTGCTTAAAGGAAAAAGGAAATTGTGTGTGCACCTGTTACTTGGTGCTGATGCGCACTTCTTACCTTATGAACGGAGGAATAATGTATTCTTCTAAAACTGACGAACTCCTCGAGACTTGACGAGACGAACATGTTGGTGGTTGAAGAAGTCACGATACTTTTTCCCCCTTAATTCGCCCGCAGCTGACAGACAACAGACAGGCAAAGTACGGCGGATATTAACGCGTCATGATGACGTCATCCACGAACCCAGGACGCTCGTATCGGTGCAGCGGTGCTTCTTGTGCACCGACTACGGACCGCGACGACTATTTTACGCTGCGGCGAGTTTGAACGTGGCTTCGTTAGTTTAGCTCAGCTGTCTGTTAGCTGTCTGTTTAGCTGCCTGTTAGCAGCCTGTTAGCTGACTGTTAGCTGTCTGTTTAGCTGCCTGTTAGCAGCCTGTTAGCAGCCTGTTAGCTGCCTGTTAGCAGGCTGAAGCCGCGCTGCTTCACAGAAACATGAAGACGCGTTTAAAGACTGTCGGACCTTTCTGCTCTGTTCTCTGGCGACTAACGTAATAAACTCATTGCAGGTTCTGAAGCCAAGAAAATAATGTATTGCAGATTGTAGGAGGTTAAGGTCTCTTTTGTTGGGACAGTGGAAACAATAAAGGAGCATGAAGTGTCAAAAGCATTGCAAGTAAACAGACAAAGACAACAAAGTGTTGCGTTTAGGTCCCTGGTCCTCATGAAGTTGTTACACCTTTGCCAATTTGTTAAATTGCCTTGCAAATAAATGCTTTGCTATTTGTTAAAATCCAAATCCTTTCATATATGCCTTATACAGCCGTGTTTGTTGCCAGGACTGAACAGTAAATTTGTCCTCGTGGTTAGCTAGCTAGTTAGCAGTGTACGGTAAGCTAGCTAACAGTTTATTACTAAAACTATCTCCAACTTTATCAATAATGATTTAACAATTCATAGGCATGCTCAAAGCTAGGAAGTACAAAGCATTATGATTTTTAACTATATAAAATCTTGTTTGAGGCTGGAGCTGTTTTTTTTTCCTCTTTGAAGATCAAAGGGACCGCAAAAAAACGTGTCCCAACATGCAGACGGTGTTTCACGTGTCTAGTTCACGTGTCTAGTTCGCGTGTCTAGTTCGCGTGTCTAGTTCGCGTGTCTAGTTCACGTGTCTAGTTCACGTGTCTAGCTATCCATCAGATTCTATGACCTGCAGTGTTGGAAAAAGTACTCATTTACTTAAGTAAAAGTATGTAAGTATTACCATTACTATAATTACCAAGTTAAAGCTAAAGTACAAAATTAGCAGAAAATCGGGGTGTGACTGATATATATGAAATACCTTTAAGTGCATCATTGAATACTTATGAGTCGGTGCATAAGCAGCCGATTTTCTGGAAAGTAGTACTTTTTCCAATACTGCAGGTCACAGAATCTGATGGGTCACCAAAAATGGTGTAACACTGTCGACTTTTTACCGTTGTTGCTTAAATGTTCATTTACTTTGTCAAACTTCATTGCATGTCTCAGTCAAAATGCTGGTCCAGGTGAAGTACAGCCAACAGCAGAAGTATGTAAAGTTGGATGAGGATGAAGGACTGTTTGACTTTCTGCAATTCCATGAAAAGGGTTAGTATGGCTTACAAAAAAGATTTTAAACCACATCCATGTTCTTTTTAAAGCGCTTTACATGCCTTTATCAGACTCTTATACTGTAAATGGGTGTACATTGCTAAACATTTTCGGTTCTGCTATGTGTGCTTCATGAAGTGTAAAGTATAATATACACCAAAACAGTCAATAAAAAAAAAGGCAATCAGCAATTTTTAAATTTGGACTTGGAAGGGAATGGGTTTTGTGAGGGACAAATGCTCTATGTCTATTTAATGATTATACAGTGTTGGATGTATGTATTTAACATGAACAGTTATTGGCTGTGAGGCAAGAAACAGTGCGGACTTCAAAAGCACATTCAGTTTGACCTTATCTATTCCAGTCATGGAGAGATTTGCCCTGCCACCTGATGCAAATGTTATATACAAGGATGCAACAGGGACAGAAGTTGATGCAGAAATATTCAGCGACCTCGCTGGACAAGGCAATGTGGTCCTGACAGTTTTCTCAGATCAGGGTGAGATATCAAGGCAGGTATAATAAAGCACTCTACACCTTAGTATATCATTTAATAATTTAAATGTTCTCTATTGCTTTAGAATTCTCTGATTTCTCCTTGTCTTCTGAGACGTCTGACTCAAGCTTCAGCTCAAGTGCATCAACTACAATCCTAGATGTTCCTAACAAGAGACAAAGAATTGAGGATACACATGATGCTGTGTCTGCTAAACAGGTTGCTTAATGCTTTCACATTTTTTTCACTCTGAGTCACTAGAAAAGCTGTTTATCACCATGTTTTGTATTCTCATGTTTTTGTTTTTTATTAGTTGATAGAAGCTGTGCTAAGAGGCAAGTCCGGAGGTGAAGAAGTACTACAGGAGTACCAAACAACAGAAACCCTAACAGATGCTGCAAGAAGACAAATGGTTAATATCCTGGTGGCTCACATGATTGACAATCATGGGTATGTTTGTTTGACATTGTTTTTATTTGTGCCAAATAAATGCATGACCATTGCATAAATGTACTAATTTACTATCTGCTCTCAGGCACTGCCCCACTAAAACAATCAGAAGATTATGCACGTGGGATAGTGATGCTGTTCCCTTCCCTTAAGGATCCATACTCCAAGAAGGGCTATGTAATAGGCATTATTATTGTTTAAACTTCCATGTCATGTTGTGACCCAAAGCTGTGTGGATGACATTGATATTTAAATTCCGTGAGATTTCTCATGAGCCTGGTATTACAACACATTTCTTTTTTTCATTTCAGGAACACTTCTATGATGCTGCAAGCAGCACGGGATACATTTCTTGGCGTATGAAAACAGTCCAGAGGAAGATTCGTCAAGGATCTGCACAGCCACCAAATAGCCCAATTGACTTTTCTCCAGGAGGCCCAAATTGCCAAAGGACTGTTAATGTTGAAGGGCAGCTTGATGATGATGCTTGCCAAGAGGCCATGTCTTTGCTTAACCATACAGCAGACAATTCCCTGATTTTCCAGAAGATGAGTGAGACCTTTCAGCATCGTCAGAAGCTTGTTAATGACCCAGGCAGAAGTGTTGATATACTCTCCAGCTTCCCAAGATTCCTGGATACAAAAGGATTGGTAAGTTTGGGATGAGATGTTTGGAATGGCTTGAAATTTGAAAGTATTTCCAGTGGTAGTCGTAGTAGTAGTTGTTGTTGTTGTTGTTTAATATCTTCTTTCCTAAAGGTGGACCAAGACTTCACTCTCCTATTTGACGAAGACACATCCTCCAGGCTTCTTCAGAAATGGGATTTGTTCTTCAAGCCAAATGTCATTAAAGAGGCTAAGCGGCTCACCTCAACACCAGAGTTGCGTCGCTTGGTGCAGTCAGCAGAAAGTCCCCCAGGAAGTGATCTTGATGAGGCAACAAGTGAGTGTTTTGTTTATTTGAATACCTTTGCTATCATTTCAGTTAAACTATAACTGCAATAATATATATATTTTTTTATTCTGTGTCTCTGAACGTTGATCTGATTTTTGGGATAACTGTGACTAATAGATGGATGACTCCCTCTTCTCATTCAAACTTAAAGTGTTACATTTGAAGAGGTTTTAGTTCATTCTTGTGACTGTTTGTCCTCAGCCTACGACCAAGAAATGGCCTCCCTGTTGTTGCTGTTACATCTCCTTCCACCACCTCCAGGGGGACTGAAGTCTCCAAAAATTAGTGCATGTGATGCAGTTGAAAGACTTGTTGTCTTTCATAAGGTAATTATATTATTACGGGGATTATAATAATTTGTCATGTCAACATCTTAGCCACATATGTAAATGAGGGTTGTGGATTGTAATTATGTCTTCATTCCCATCTTGCACTAGCCAATAAGATGTTTAAATAATCACTTCTATAATGTTTTTTTATTTGGCTGCACATTATTCTTGTCTCTAATGTTCAGTTTTCTGATCTCAACCATAGTCATGCTGCAGTTTGGAGGAGCATCTCCGCAACCAGCAGGGTCGGCAGCCGTACCTCCTCGCTGTTGGGCGTCAGAAGAGCAAGATTGACAGCTTCTACATCACCATGGATAAGCGTCTCATCCCATGCAAGGCAAACCGCTCCCTCGGGGCATGTGATGAACTTTTCAAAGCACATTTTGTGTTTAATTTGTCTTACGATGTGGCACTTGTGAATTTTTATACATTCCTGCAGACAACAGTGTATAAGATTGATGTGGGGAAAATGAAGGAGTCACCCAGAGTTAAAGACTTGAAAGCAAGACTGCTTAACCAGCCAGTAGCATTCTCACCCTGTGAGTAAGAAGCTATAACAATGCTGACCTGTTTCATGTGTCAGAAAAATTATCCCAGCAGTCAGCAGTTGATTTCACATTTAAGAGTTGAACATGGTTACTATCCTGGACCCAAGTTCAAATTGTTTTGTTCTCAGCAAGGCTGTAGGCATCAGTTCCTAACATATGCAGGTTTTCGAAAGCACCTTAATAGTGTTCATAGCATTTTTCAGCAAACTCAAACTTCAACTGTTGCATGTTCATCTAGTGAGTCAGTTGCAACTTCATCTCAGGCACATACTTTGGAGGACCAATTTATTCCACAAAATCAATGTAGTTCTTCCAGTATTTCTTCTGAGGCCAATGATTCAGGACTTACTAAAGATCCAACTAAAGAAATGTGTGCATCCATCGTGGCCAAATTACAGGGGAGTGGGATATCCAACAGTTTGGTATTCTCAATTGTAGGAGATTTGGAAGAACTAACGAGTGAACTTCGCTCACAAGCAAAGCATACAGCTATTTCTGCTTTACCTATAACTGACCCCAACATATCTGTGATAAATGAATCTTTTGAAGATTATGAAAACCCGTTTTCAAATCTGAACACAGAATGGAAACAAAATAAATACTTCCACCAAAAATGGGGAGTTGTTGAGCCAGTAGAAATAACACTGGGAGTGAGATATGACAACAGGCGAAATCAGAAATCCGGTACTTATGATCAAGTACCTGTGTAGGATACCTTTATCTATGTGCCAATTTTAGAAACATTGAAGTTCATGTGCAGACATCCAGACATTTGTGTTTTGCTAAAGAAGGAGTGTAGATCAGAGCCTGACACTTATACTGACTTTTTTGATGGAAGTTATTTTAAAACCCACCCTTTGTTTACAGCTAATAAACATGCATTGCAAATTCAACTATACTATGACGATTTTGAAACAGCCAATCCCCTTGGCTCCAAATGTGGAATACACAAAATTGGCTGTCTTTATTTTGTTGTAAGAAATTTGCCCCCAAAATTTAATTCGGTTTTGATGAACATTCATTTGGTATCACTTTTTCACACACAAGATCTGCGCAAGTATGGTTTTGATGTTATACTAGAACCGTTGATAAATGATGTGAAAAAACTAGAAAGCCAAGGGCCAAGTCTTCCATTTGTAGATGAGCAGGTATATGGTACAATCTGTCAGATTTCTGGAGATAATCTAGGGATGCACACAATTCTTGGTTTTAATGAGTCATTTAGTAGCTGTCATTTCTGTCGCCTTTGTTTGATTGAGAAGAATGATTGTCAAACGGTATACAGTGAGGATGATCCTAAAGTGATCCTTCGTGGAAAAGATATGTTTGATATGCATTGCCAGTCTCTCCAGGAAAACCCACAATTTAAGTCACTTTATGGTTTGAAAAAAAGATCTGCACTTAATTCATTGAATTATTTCCATGTTTGCAATAACTATTCATTTGATATCATGCATGATCTTCTTGAGGGTGTGGTTCAGTATGAGATCAAATTGCTTTTTGGATATCTCACACACTTTATGGATTTTTAGAACGAAAAAATCGTCCTACAAAGATTATTTTGGAGTGCTGGCAATGGCATTGGTTTGAATTCTATTCAGACATTGTGTCTTGTGAAAAACATCCCACTGTTGTTTGGTGAAATTATTCCTGCAGGAAACAAAAACTGGAATTTGTTACTGTTGTTACTTCAAATAATGAACAGTTGTTTCACCTTCTCTCACTCTAGGTATGACTATATTTAAAGCATTTGATTGTTGACCACCACAAACTCTTTAAGCACTTGTATCCACATAGAAACTTGATACCTAAGCATCATTTTATGATCCATTACCCATCTTCTATAAGGAAAATTGGCCCCTCATTATATACGTGGTGTATGAGGTTTGAGGCCAAACACAAGCTGTTTAAAGATTCTTTAAAAAATTTCAAAAACATAACCAAATCGCTTGCTATAAAGCATCAGATGGCCATTGCTTATCACTGGGAAACCTTCACCCTCAAAAAAAATGAGTATGGGCCCATTAAATCTTTTCTCTTCAGAGATGAGAATGTGGTCAACAATGAAATGCTTGAAACAATCTTGTCAAAAGATGTTTTCTCAACTAGTTGGGTTAAAGTTGATGGTGTAGAGTATAAAGCTGGACTAGTTATTTGCAGTGCAATGGAAGAAGACATGCCAGTCTTTTGTCAAATAAGTGATGTACTTTTGGTTGAAGATCACTTTTTTTTTTTGACAAACAAGCTATTTACAGAGAATTTTGATGACCATCATCATGCATTCAGAGTATTACGTGTGGTAGATGTTTACTAAAAATGTCTGAGCTTAAATTTCATAAACCGTTTGATATTCAAAGCTCATACAATGTTTCGGATGAAAGTTTGTACATTATACCTTCATTCACAATGTTTTAATTCAACTGACTGCAAGGGAGAAAAGGAATAAATGTTTTTGAAAATGTTTTTGTTTATTGTGATGAATTCTTATTAATAGAAGTATATATATAATTAATACATTTAAAATTAATTTTAACATTTTTTCAGTGTAGATAATTGACACATTAGGGAGTGTAATTAACACTACCAAAATAGTTTAAAAAAATTAACTCGGAGCAGTGTTAGTTGTCTAATCCATCAGTGTTATTTTAACACTGTTTTGTGAGTTAATAAAGGAACTCTGGTAGAGTGTTAAATGTTTAACTATTTTGAAAGTGTTAATTTAACTCTGGAGAGTGTGGAGCTATATAAACTCTCAAAAAGTGTTGATATCAACTCTGTGGGAGTTAATTCAACACTGGACTTTTTGCTGTGTACAGGGTTGTCATAATTGTCATTATTTGGCCAGAGATGATTTATTGTAAAGTGTTATTACACTGGGCAGGAATGATCTCCTGTATCGGTCCTTGTGACAGCGGAGCTGAAGGAGTCTGTTGGAGAACGTGCTCCGCTGTCCCTGTAGCAGGTGGTGGAGAGGGTGGTCAGGATTATCCAATATGGATAACAGGTTCTTCAGTGACTTCCCCTCCACCACCTTTTCCAATCTTGCATCCCCCTGCGTACGGAGTCCTGCAAGCTCTCCCCCCAGTATCTGGGACCGTTCGTCATCGAGTCCATCGGGAACCCCTCTGCCATCCAGCTGAAGTTGCCTTCGGCGGTGAAGATTTACCCAACCTTTCATGTGTCCCAACTTAAACCCGTATCCTCCAGTCCCCTGTGTCCCCCTCCTCAACCCCCGACCCCGGTGCGTTTGATCGATGACCACCCGGCCTACACGGTCCGTCAACTCTTGGACGTTCGGAGGCGCGGTAGGAGATTACAATATCTGGTGGATTGGGAGGGGTATGGACCGGAGGAAAGGATGTGGATAGGGGGGGATACTGTTATGGGTCAGTATGTTTGTATCTTCCTTTTCTCTGGTGTGTCTGTCTGTGCTGTTAGTCTCCACCTATAAGAGGCGTGGACAGTCATCCAGAACCGTCCCCACACAGCTGATCCCCATTCCACAATTCACCCCTCCAGTATATAGACCCAGGCTATTGTTACACAGCCCCTCGTGGTAACTCGACTTTGTATCCTGGCTCACAAGACTTTGAGTGTTCTGTTTGTCTAAACCTGATTCCTCTGTCTAGATCCCGCCGTCCGTGTTCTGACCTGCCGTGCCGCCTGCCTCGTGTCCCTCTGGCGTCATCACCCGGCTGTCCCCTTCCCTTGGAATCCGCATTCATTGAAGTCACTTCTACGGATTATCAGTTCTGTGTGAACCTCTGTGTGCCAGGCCGAATATCCAGCCTTAACAGTGTGCCTGCAGAATCAGATTTTATTTTCCACTGTAAAGCATCATAGTCTGCACAATTATGTAAATACAATCAAAATGTATAAAAAGCTAAAGCAGTCAACCACAGCAGATAGACTAGAATGAGCATGTACCTGTAACATATTGCGGGTCAGCGTCTATCCTAACAAAAACATTGTCATGAGTTACTGGATGTGGGAAATGGGTCTTCAGGGGCTCACAGGGTTCTGCTTTTAGATCACACCCAAGTTGGGAACACATAGTGACATTTGATGCATGACCATCTATTGCTCCAAGCAATTGGAGCTTGTCTTTCAGCTCTTCGTTGATGAGGTTTCTCTTTCAGTTCCTCTAGAAGAGCTTGCATATTGTTCTTGGCCCTCTTTTCTCTCCTCGAGGCATTACTTTTCTCCCGGTTCTAAAACAGAAAACACAATAGCATACTTTTATAGGCGTCTTCACTGATAAGCCAAAAATGTAAAGGTTGCCTGCCCCTGGGTGTAGTTTCAATGTTCATGTTAGTCATTACAGTGTATGAGTGACAGAGAAAGTGAGATAGCCAGCGGTTTTCAAACTTTTTTTACACAGAGTACCACCTCAAATAATAGTGGGCTCTTATACTACAAACACCATCATAGACCTTTCTGGGTACCACCAAGATGAAGGATTTACTGTAACAGGCCAAATGATGCTCTCATGAGTTTGTGACATTCCACATGCAAATACTCACAACATCGGACATCATTCCATTGGCAGGTTGTCATCCGCTCTACTAGAAGTGGTTGTGCTTCTTGTTGCTAGCGACTAAAATGTGCTGTAATAAACATATTATATAACATGCAGGAAAAAAAAGGTGTCATCCACAAACTTCAGGAGCTTGACGGACTGGTGACTGGAGGGGCAGCTGTTGGTGTACAGGGAGAAGAGCAGAGGGGAAAGAACGCAGCCTTGGGGTAGGGATGAGAATTGATACGATTTTAACAATTCCGATGCCTTATCGATTCAATTCCTTTATCGATTTTTATTGGGCAAGGGGTGAAAAAAAAGAGCACAAACGGGTTTTTTTACATTCATTTTCTTTGATATAATTTTCTATAATGCTGCACACACCATATACAGTATGTATACATACACATTTTAAAAACAAAACAAAAACATTTATACATATTCCTCTTGAACTTAAAATAAAACTTACATAACTTAAATAAAATGTATTCTGTTTAAATTCCAAATGTTCCTAGAAATTACAGTGCTCCTTCCTTTTTTTAAAAGGGTATCTACCGTAGTAAAATGGTCCAAACCTTTCACCACAAACTTAGTCACTGCTCGGTGACATTCGTTGATTCTCTCCTCGGTCATTTTATTTGGGCTAGAGGTGTACAAGACGTGCTAGCTGTAGCCTGTGGCTGTGACCCCGACAGACTAGCAGCCTCTGAACCGCTCTGACTCTGAACGTCATCAGCTAAATTGGATGGAAATGGAGATTATTTATATAGTGAAAGCTGGTTTACACAATGAAACAAATGGCACTAAATAAATTGCTGCGCTGACATAAAGCCACATTAAGAGGGGAGGCAAACACTACCTCTGCCTCAATGTAGGGGTTGAAAATGGAAGATTCTATAGCTAAGCTAGCGGAGCTATATGCTAAGTTTAATAATGGATTAAAAATCAATATGCTCAGTTTAATAATGGGTTAACAAGATAACGCGAAGGTTTGCTGATAACACACGCCCTCCGATAATTAACACCGTTACGATCAAACATTTCTCAAAACTGGACTTTCAAGCCTAACGTGAAGTGATCAATAATGGGAGACCAATGCCGGAGCTAAAATGTATGCTTCAAACGAAGGGACAGAAGATAACTTGATCGACTACACACAATAAAGGCAAATTGCTTCACACAGTGAGTGGTTGTGATCACTTTTGAGGAGCCGACGTTAGCGGAGCTGCTGCATCGAACACATGACATTCCTGTCATTTAATTCCATGCTGTGTGTTCACATGCTTATTCATATTTGTTGTATTTCCTCCCTTCGACAAAATAGACTTTTTACACAGGTTACAAGTGGCGTAGGTGTCATTTTGTCGTGTGAAATAGAGGCAAACTTTAGAACGCTTCTGCCTAGTTGCCATGTTTGCTGCAGTCTGAAGAAGAAACTAAAAACGTTTGCGCAACGCCACAGAGGACCGTTAGCAGAAACGTTAAAGAATTTGGCTGACGATTCCAAACAATCGGTTCACTAGGAACCGGTTCTCGATTCCCATCCCTACTTGGGGTGAACTGGTGCTGATGGTCTGGAAAAGCGAGACGTGCCACTTTCATGTGCTGTTGGCTCTGTAGGCGAACTGCAGGGGGTCCAGGAGGGGGTCAGTGAGGGTCTTCAGGTGGGACAGGACTAGCCGTTCAAAAGACTTGATGACTACAGAGGTACGGGTGTATTTTAAGGTTGAAATGCATTCATGTGTATGCGTGTGTGAGATAGAGGGAAATGGAAGGTATTTACAGAAGAATTAGAGTGTAGACCTGAGAAACGGTCATACAAGGTGGGAATGTAGTACAGGAGAACACAAATCAGTTCCAACTTATATGTGGTAACGGAGAGCGGGAGAAAGCTTCTAAAAGACATTACGGTTAAAAAATGTATGCCCCCGTCATCAGAGAAGGTGGAGGTGTTCCCACATCTGGAAAAGGAAAAGTGTGTGTGTGTGTGTGCGCGTACTGGCTGGGTTATCATCTTTAGCGCCAGACTATCAACAAAGAGAACTACAAAAGGTGCTGAAAGACATTTATTCAGACTTCTTGACATTTGATTGGACATATAAACTCTGATGAGAAGCACCCAATATCTACAGAACAAAAGGTGAGCAGGGGGATGTGATCCAGGGTGGTCCTGTCTGTCAGAGCTTATGTCACTTCCACCACCTGCCTCAGCTCCTCTATTAGTGGAGCCAGCTCCTTCTCCAGACTCATGATCAGACCTGAGGACACACACGGTGGAACCAACACAGTGAAAAGGTATTTGGACTCCATCATCTTCCTTCTAGCGCCACCATGAACAGCACGGTGTCAGTAATGTGGGCTGCAGTTAACAGAACTTTTCATACCGTAGCATATTGAGAAAGTAGAGTACGAGAACAACACGCACTAATGCACCAAATACAGCACACTGCACCGAGCTTTTCAAATATTATTTACATCAGAGGAGTAGAGTATTAACTATATAATTAAAAACAACATGATAGACAAATTAACACACTACTGCAGATGTAAAAAAACAAAAGCAGTTCACTTACCGGATGCTATTGACTATTTACACACAAGCTAGATACTAAGATCTGCTGGGTAGCTTTCTGTTTGACCGGAGTCACGCTGACCAATCAGAGCACGCGTTACTGCAGACGTGATAATCAAAATAGTTTTTCCCAGTGTTCATTTAGGGAGTCACTGTCTCATCCTGGTTGAGGAGTGCAAAGCAGAAAGTGTCAACCAGGCAGACACGGTCTAATAAGCACCACACACACTTTGTTCTTCTGTTCATTCATGTCAGGAGACCACACAGCATGTGATGGCGTCTTGTGTTGCAGCGAGAGGACTTGCTGCTCTTCCAGGGCCAATAGAAATCTCCTGCCTTTGCAAACGCAGCGCTGATGACCTGTGATCTTACAAATCTACTAGAACCAGAGAAGTCGTTTGGCTGAACTCTTCCAGATGTCCCCAACCGGGCTTCCTATTTTGTTCACGTTTCAGTGCTTATGACCTCGGTACTACTGGCACGTCAACGAATACACCCAACGTGTCAAGCTGAAGACTAACTATATGGTCCCCCATATACTTTAATAGTAAAGTCTCACTAGAAGACATCAATGGAGACACAGGGGCCGAATCTGATTGGATAAAGTCTATTCAAGAAAAATATAAAATGATAGAACAGGTAGAATTGTGTTCAGGCCAGCAGAGAAGGTCACATTGCAACACTGGCAGCAGGAGCCAAGAACCTGTTGGCTTTACTTTGACACGACGGATGAAATATGAATATTTATTGTCATTTCTCCTGCTTGCTCCTCCTCGTTTGGCACAGAGATTTTTCAGCCCATGGAAGCAAACCATCCCTATTAAATCATATTGCATCTGTGCTTCATTATCTTTACTATATTCGGTGCTGTGGAGTGAGGTCAACAGTGTTCAATGATCAATTGAAAGATATTTTACCTGTGTTGGCGTTGCTGCTGGCAATGAAACTGATGACCAGTGGCAACCGATTGAACTGCACGATCTGTTCAACACACACACACACACATGCATGTTAGGGATTATTAGAGGTTCATCTAAACTCAAACAGTGTGGCAATGGGCCCGTAGAGCGCAGCCTGGTTGGTGTTGAAATGCTCAGGAGGGGTAACATCACTAAAGTCCTGCACATGCACTCTTAACCACTACTTCTATATTAAAAGGAAGTTCCTTACAATGTTTAATCGCTGGATGGAAAATGATCCGGAGCAATCTCTAATCTTTCAGCAGTTTCTCTAGAATGTAATACACATGTACGTCCAATTAAACCATTTCAAACTGTTAAACAATGTTTCCAACTAGCTTTCAGGCTAACCATCGACTTGGACCAAAAGAAGAGGACACATGACTCATGTATCAAAGTCCTATCAGCACCTACTTTCATTGAACCAGTACTGCTCCTCAGGCCTGGGAGTTTGTACAAGTACACGGCTAAAAGCTTTGAGTCACTGCGCTAAAAGTTCATTTTATCAACCAAGTGTCAATTTGAAGGTTATGAGGTCAAAATGTCATTGATTGTATGTTTGCTCTGTTCTGATGAATGTAAATCAGGGGCATGGGTGATGTGTGCATCTACACTACATGAAGCCTGATTGTGTGGCATGTTACCTGGTAGGTGTCGTAGTAGCAGATGATGCTCTTGTTCTTGGAGAGGCCCAGCTTGCTGCCCTGATCAGTGGCCAGAGCAAACGTGGACAAGAAGCCAGGTCTCAGAGCTTGGACAGGGGCGTGGTCATTGGCAACTGCAAGGACACCGAGACAATGGCATGTTACAACGCTCACACCACACATCTCACAGTGTGTCCAACAAATTCACAGAATGTATGTGAATGGACCTTATTTTCCTTTACAACACTGCAGCTGCAGCTGCCTTTCTATTCAGTTGGTGTGCAAGTTCAAACAGGGGGTCAGCTACCTTTGTACAGGGAGGAGGTCAGTGAGACTGATCCTTAAATATACATATAATTACATCAGGGCTGGCGCTTCAACGTAGCAGCCCAATAACAGTGACAATTATTTGATCGTGCGTATCAAGCGGGGGTTTTGGCATTAGGAAGGGATGAACAAAAAGTATGTGTGTAACTGCTCGACCTGCATGACCAAAATGAAAGATTTTTTTTCTTTGACGAAGATTCAAAGGAAATAAATTAATTAATTAATTAAAAAGTCCTTTTTGTGTTTGACCACTTTACCATACTAACTGGGACCCTTAGTGCTGAACGTATGCTGCATTATGTATTATGGTGTTCCCTGATAAAAGTTTATTCTGGTACCTGTTCAGATTTATATACTGTATGTTGACAGGCTGTTATATTGTTCTGATAACATTACTTTAAAGTGAATGTGCAATAGATTAGTTTATAATTCATTATTGGATGTTGCGCATCATGCAATTAATTGCTGTTAATCACAGAAAAAACATGCCCAGCACTAATTTTATATATATATATATATATATTACACACACACACACACACACACACAAACCTGGATATCCTAACCAGTTATTATTTTAGCTTCTTTTACCATCCATTAAAGAGCTGAAAATACTGTAATCCAGTACATGAGCTTTCAAACTGAACAAGTAGTTACGTTTAGAAAAGAGATCATCAGGATCAGGAATCAGGAAACATTTATTGCCAAAATATGTCAAACATACAAGGAATTTGTCTTGGCGGTTGGTGCGTGAAAGTAGACAGTGTAACAATAGACAACAAGACAGCGGTGCACAAGTAATACAATAAAGTAAAATGAAATGCTAAGTGCTCTTATTGTTCCTTTATTCGCTACCCGTTGAATCAAGGAGGAATTAAAAATCTCTCTCCTACAGAGACGGAGGACGTTGCATGTGTACAGATAGTTAAGCCCTCTGATGCAGATTTGTGATTTATAGATATGAATTGAATTAGTGAAAAGTGGTTAAGGAGAGGAAATGATTATAGTTTCCAATGACAAGACAGGGATCAAAGGCTTCTGAAAAGTGTTCTTACCTTTGATAACTGGGACCCCGTCCCTGTCTGTCACCACGATAGCATGAAGACCTTCAACACTGAAGTAGAGCACAGTACACTTAATGCAAACAACGACCACACACTGCCAGCGGTGCAGGTAGTGTGCATTACAACTCCTCATACACACCTCTGCAGCTGTTTGTAAAGGTATCTCTTCAAATCCTGCAAAGATCAAATGAAGAAGGAAACGTTTGACAAGGTTCTACACGAGCAGCACCACCTCTACTGACACACACAGGTGGATGCTGAAGCTAGTGGTGGTGTGGACCAGAACCCGCACCTCGACCTTCACTCCTAAAGTGGCAGGTTGAATGTCCCACACATGACTGAGGACGTGAACGCAGCACACAAACAGCCGAGAAGCTAACGTTACCTCGCTGGTAGTTTCGACATAACCAGGGACTTGACAGCTATACTCACATCGGCCATTGTTAGCCGGGGTTTCGTTCCCAGGCCGCGCTGCGGGAAGAAAACGGTCTTAATAGTATAATGTTGTGATATGAGGGTCCATTGAAGTGAATCAAATCATGCTAACAGTTCAGCTAACCAGCGAGATAATAGGTGATACGTCGCTGTTAAAGTAGACGAACCTGAACGACTAACGTAAACCTCAGCATTCTAACAACGTATTTGTCATTTAAATGAAAGGAAATGGTTTAGCATACCTTCTTTGAATACTTTTGAATCGGCTCTATATCAAATAGCTGTCTCCAATACACACTCAAAAAGAAACGGTCACCAGACAAAAATCACATGACGGGCTTGTTTCGTTTCCGGCTCCTGCAGAAGTGTTGAAGGACGTCACTGCTGCGCTGCGCAGCCCAGTGGCGCAGCATCACTCTCCAGAACCTCAACATGAGGTTCACCAGTGGAAACCACAGCTTGCCAAAAGGTTAGGTGGGCCTACTTCAGAACCCCTAAATGCAGAATCGAGACCTAGAGGCCTACAGGATTTTCCAGAAGTGAGTCATTGTTCTCTCTGCATGCTCTGCATCACCAGAACAAAATAAATTAAACCCCTGCAAATGTCTTGCATTGTAAATATGGGTCGCCGTGGCACAGGGGTTAGAGAAAGTGTGCTGGGAAGCACAAGGTTGGTGGTTCAAGTCCAGGCTGCCCCATGTTCCATGTCGAAGTGTCCCTGAGCAAGACACCTACCCCCAAATTGCTCCCCGGGCAAAAATGTGAAAAAGCCATGGGTTTACAGTGTAATGTAATAATATGTAATTCTTTCCTTACACTGTGTGTGTAATGTGTCCTTTTAGGAATGGTTGTTCTAAAACACAAAGGGATTACAATGATGTTCTAGGCCTGGTTTAACTTGAGATTTTTGTTGGTAATAACAGGTAGAGATCCGCTGAGCAGTTGTCATATCCCTGCGACCAATTCCAAATATAGGCAACTATTAATAGAAAACGTGAGCAGACTGGGCTTCACACATTCTCTGCCCTGACACCACCACACTACTCAGTAAAGGGGCTGGGAGGAAGCACTGTACGGTATACTCAATCAGGTGAGTTTATAGGGACAAGACAAGCTGTACGCTCAGATAGTTTAGACAGCATAATGATGTTAATTTAAAGATCATATTTCAGTTATGTTACTCAGTGGTTATCAAACTGGGGGACACATTAGGACTATGAGCATTGCAATAAGTTTAAAACATGTTTTAAGGAATTCTGAATCAGTTAGCACTATTAACATCATCATTTGCTGCTTTGCATTGAATGAAGAAAGACAAATAAATGTTCTATAAAATCTCAAGAATCAGTGCGTCGATACAAGCAAGACTCACTGACTAATTATTCTGAACGTAAAACAAAAATGTTGGACACATGATTGACAACGAAGACAAGGATAACAGGGGAATCAGTTAAAAACCAAACGAGGAAGACGCTTTTCTCAATAGTTATATATTATAATTACATTTTAGTAACTAGATAGCAAAATCAAACATTAATGTAGTGTTTTGCTAAATGAATGCAGCAGTCTATCACACTGTATGTGAGGACAGCAGAAAGAGCATGTTGTAACCAACAACAAGAATAACAATTTCTGTAACCTATAACATATAGTAGGAAAGTAGCTGCTCAGTGACAACCATGTATAAAATAATACGTGTGGCACAGAACCACCCGACTTGGACACAACTTCTTGTTAGGTCACTTGTTTAATGTGTAAGAGATACAAGTATGGCTGAATTTACCAAATGACTCCTTGCTGTATGGTGTTGGTTAAAAGAACATTTTCACATGGAGCACACAGCTTGACACTGGCTTGAATGTTTTCCAATAATATTTCATATCATTGAATTGCTTTTGATTTAGGATTGTATTGTTTGTTATTTTGTCTTCACGTTCCTCTGATTAGAATGGGGGACCTTCCACAGTTTGAGCAGGACTTCTACCAGACAGGATATTACAGAGATGACCAGGGTCACACCGTCGCCAGCTATGACACTGACAATTACAAGAACCCTGAATATTACAATACGTAAGTACTCAGACTTTTGACGATAGCCCTCTTTTGTGCTTTCCCATGTTGGGAACTGTCTGTAATGACATGTCAAGACACATGCTAATAAATACGACTGGAATAAGGAATTAAAATTAGGAACATCTACTGCCAAAGTATGTTTTACAAACAAGGAATTTGACATGGCGGGTGGTGCATAACATTGGACAATAAGACACTAAACCGTTAGACAGCAAGAAAATAAAAAGTGCAGGAAATATAACATGTTCAATTCATTAAATATACAATAAAATAGAGAACAATATCAAATAAAAAAAAGTGCAGAGGCAAACAAGTAACCATATTCTACGCAAGTGTACTGTAAGTGTATGTGAAAGTAATTAAGTGTATTTAAATATGGAGTATGAGAGGATGTGCAAGGGAGTGAACGGTAGGAAAATGGGATGTTATAGTCAGTCAGTGGGGGACCGGCTCTGTTGATGAGCCCGACTGCCGACGGGAAGAAACTGTTGGTGTGGCGGGAGGTCTTAGTCCTGATGGACCTCAGCCTGCTGCCAGATGGAAGGGGCACAAACAGGTTTTGTCGGGGTGAGAGGGGTCGGCTACCATCTTTTTAGCTGCTTCAGAGACCTGGAAGCGAACAAGTCCTGCAGGGACGTCAGATTGCAGCCGATCACCCTCTCTGCAGAGCGGAGGACACGCTGCAGCCTGCCCTTGTCCTTGGCTGTGGCTGCAGCGTACCAGACGCTGATGGAGGAGCAGAGGATGGACTCCATGATGGCCGTGTAGAAGTGCACCATCATCGTCTTTGGCAGGTTGCATTTCTTCAGCTGCCTCAAGAAGAACAACCTCTGCTGAGCCTTCTTGGTGATGGAGCTGATGTTCAGCTCCCACTTGAGGTCCTGGGTGATGATGGAGCCCAGGAAACGGAAGGAATCCAAAGCTGTCATGGGGGAAGGTTGGACTGTGTTCTTCCTGAAATCCACAACCATCTCCACTGTCTTTAGAGCGTTGAGCTCCAGGTTGTTGTGGCTGCACCACGACACCAGATGGTCAGACTCCACCTGTAGGCGGACTCGTCCCCACCAGAGATCAGTCCAATGAGGGTGGTGTCATCTGCAAACTTCAGGAGCTTGACGGACTGGTGACTGGAGGTGCAGCTGTTGGTGTACAGGGAGAAGAGCAGAGGGGAAAGAACGCAGCCTTGGGGGGGAACCGGTGCTGATGGTCCGAGAGGCTGACACATGTTTCCCCAGCTTCACGTCCTGCTTCCTGTCAGACAGGAAGTCTGTGATCCACTTGCAGGTGGAGTCGGGCACGTGCAGCTGGGAGAGTTTGTCCTGCAGCAGAGATGGGATGATGGTGTTGAAAGCAGAGCTGAAGTCCACAAACAGGATCCTGGCGTAGGTTCCTGGGGAGTCCAGATGCTGGAGGATGTAGTGGAGGGCCATGTTGACAGCATCGTCCACAGACCTGTTGGCTCTGTAGGCGAACTGCAGGGGGTCCAGGAGGGGGTCAGTGAGGGTCTTCAGGTGGGACAGGACTAGCCGTTCAAAAGACTTTACATGTTGTTTTACCGTCATGATCTTGTCAAGCAAAATGACAAACATTGTATTCCATTTCCCAAGCTACACATCTTCTTCTACTTTGTCTCTTCATTTATTTTGAAGCAACAGTTTTAGGTTTCTATGATGAGATTAATCAACTATACACTCAAGTAACAGAAGAAGTCACCGAAGCAGTAATGTGTTAAAAAAATGCTTACTCAACATTGATGTAAAATGATTAAACAGGCCATTTATTAAAATAGTTCCAAGTAGGATAAGAAACAAACCAAGGAGTGCTACCAACCTCTCACTTTCACACCTACAGTATTTTGTGCCCGAGTGTGAGGCCAGAGTGGGCTTTTGAAAGAGAAAAATACTTCACATAAGGATACACTCATCAAAGCTCCTATGATAAGCCTCCTTCATTGTGTGTCCTTGGAATGTATTTTAGGAATAGTAAAATCCTAAAGGATGGAGCGCTGAGGTCTGTTGATGGGGAACAGAGACAGACCCAATGCCTTTCATTCGTCCTTGGAAAGACTTGTTAGGATATAAAGGAAGGTACTAACTTAAGTAAAAGTTAGTGAGGTAGGTTTTGGAAATGATTTTACTGTGAAACATGTTTTACACGATATAAATAAGTCATTATCCTGAAGATTCCTGATCAATGACGCATAACCTAGGGAGTATTTTGCTGATTTTCCCACCTTCAAAGCACATGCAGAATTGTTCTGATATACTTGTCTTTGTTTTAGCGGAGCACAGGCTTTTGTGTCGGGTGCTTTGGATCCCCACATGGAGCAACAGTACACAGGACAGTTCTTCCAACCCGTAATGCTTTCTGGGACTGTTGGAAGCCGAGGTACAGATTATTCTGAAGAGGAGCCTACCCTTCTTGAGGGTAAAAAATCTAAAATTTTCTTTGGATCATTATAACGATGATGTATAAATGTATATCTTGCAAACAATTGTCTGTTCACAGAGAGATCATATGTGTTGACTCAAGGTGGGGAACCATCTAATTACTGAAAATCACATTTTTGTCCAGAGCTCGGCATCAATTTTGATCACATTTGGCAAAAGACCTTGACCGTGCTGAACCCATTTAAGCCTGCAGATGGCAACATTATGAATGAGACGGATCTGACCGGTCCAGTCCTCTTCTGCGTTGCACTTGGGTTCACTTTAATGATGGTGAGTTAATAACATAGTACTGCTTATCTCAAACATTACTTTGTACACTGCTCGGCATTCATACATTGTCATGTATCATATGTACAGTCGTTTGATTTAACAAGAGGCTGCTTATTTCTTCATTCTCATATATTCAGGCAGGTAAAGCCCACTTTGGTTATGTGTATGGGATCAGTGCAACAGCCTGTACTGGGATGTACATTCTGTTGAGTGTGATGAGCTCTGTGGCCGTGGCTTATGGCTGTGTGGCCAGTGTCCTAGGCTACTGCCTCCTGCCCATGGTGGCTCTCTCTACATTTGCTGTATTCCACTCTTTGCAGTAAGTCCATCCAGTTGTACTGTATTAATATACTGTTTGTATTTGTGACTTGGAAGATGTTGTAACTCAAAAGAAGTTGCGCATGGAGGTGGTCGTCAAAGTCGTTGGTGTAAATTTGAAATCTAGCTGTGAGGGGTTCCCCAAGACAACTGCTGGAGGATTCTTAAGCAAAGCACTTACAGTATCTAATAGGCGATGTAAAGTTTTCAGCTCACAGATCAAATCTCTAACTTCTATTAACATATTAACGTTAGATGTTGCCTTTTGAAGGTCACTCAAAAAGGTTTGTACTTATCATCAGTGCAGTTCAGGACCACACATATTTCTGAAGTTGCTGAATTGATCTTAAATTGATAACACATTTAAAACGTAATTATTTTATACTCAAGTATGTTTATCTCTAGCAGAGATGCAGGCCACAGAACCACCTGAAGCTCATAACGGATGTTTGTTGCTGAAATACTGGTAGCTAACTTCAACATTGGCATTGATATTAACGCAGGCTGTAGAAGTGCTCCAAACAACTATATTTACTTATTCACTTTTCTTTCCATATACTAAAGACAATATAAGAAAGACAAAATGCATTAATTTACATTTTCAATGACAATGTATGTTGCACTAATATTCCTGTTGATATTGAAATATACATACCCAGAGAATGTTCCTAAAACTTGAATAATATAAATACCACTATGTCTTAATCCAATATGTTTGAAAGCCATCAGGTTTAATTTGGAATGTCCAAAAGGGAATTTGTTGTTAACATATTCCCCTATCAAATTTGTAATGTTGACATGTTAGATAGTGTCCGTGTAATTGTAGTCATTGTTCGTGGGAAAAAGGAATGGGACTTTTACCCCCGTAACACATCTGCCTGTAATGGCAACTCATACTTTAATACAATGCTTTAAGCTGCTGACACTGATATCCCCATTTAATCAGCCAACAACTGTGATACCATTGTCAACATAGTCACCAATAAGACAGTGCTCAGGTTACTGGTCCATTTTAATTTGGACGGTCAGGTGTCCTTAACATGCAGGACTCTTGCGTAGTTGAGGTCAGGCTGACTTTCATGCTTTAAATCCCTCTTTTTGTTTTCACAGAGGCGTCCTGGGTTCGGTTCTGGCCTTGTTTGGAATTTGTTGGTGTAGTCTGTCTGCCTCCAAGATCTTCATCTCCACTCTGGCCATGGAGGGCCAACAGCTGCTGGTGGCTTACCCATGTGCTCTGCTCTATGGACTTTTTGCATTAGTCACTGTATTCTAAGATTTACCCCGGGGAAAATCATTATCATTCAAAAATCAACCTTTACTAGCAATAAAGTTTCACCCCCTAGTCTGTTTGTGTGCTTAGGTAACTCCCTCAAGGGGATTGAAAGGAGATCAGGAACCTGGTGCTTTGAGTACTGTTACAAAGTAAACGCCACAGACACTGGACAATAAACCATTGCATTTCATCACTGTAGGCCACTTCAGCGTTATCATTTACTGGGTTTTTGATCATTTATATCATCATATCATTACCTGCTATTCCTAAAAAGTCCACTGGGGGTCGCACTCTATGATTGAGCTCATGCGTTGGACCCTGGGGATCAGGTCGTTCACCAACGCAGTGCCAGTAGATCCCTTCTATTGAAAAAAATTCGCTGAGTTGGATTGAAAAGTTGCTGAAAAAGTGAGGGCCCCCCTGCTTTAGACCTTTTCGACCACGGTGTTACAGGCAGCAGCGCCTGCTTGAAAATGACTGTGACCCCCGACTGTGGGTTTCTGTTAGCTTCATGTATTGCTGCCTGGAAGCATCCGTATCAAAGTCTAACTACAGTGACCATGATCAGATCTACCAACTCTCACGGTTTCGCCGTGTGACACACGCTTTTGCATGTTTTCACACGCACTCACGCCACACAACAAATTTCTCACGGCAAAAAAACGGGAAAAACTAAGGAGGAGCAAAGACTAAGGTACGTTAATGACATGTGGTTCAATTAAGTACTCACTCTCTTAAACTTTAATTCTTGAAAGACATTATTAGTTGTGTTTGTGTGATTTTGAGTGGTGAATGTAAACTGTCACAACAAGCAGCAGGAGAGCACCTTGTTAACCTCTTGGTGTACTGCATGCTCAAAACATCATAGCATTGTTTATTAAGCCTTAATAAACAATGCTTGATAAAAAATGACTAACCAGCTTCTGATCTCCTTCTTAATACCTCATCTTTTGTTATTTTATTTATGTGTATTTATATTATGTGTATCCATTGTTTTGCTTTGAAAGGCTACGGTTTAAGCACTTTATTTGTTGCACTTTTTTGTTTGATAATGAAAAATATTTTTCCCTAACTAAACTTGTCATTTTTTGCTGAACATGAATCATTAAGTGCTCTTAAGAATACTTATATAATTATTAACAATATAGGTGAGGTTTTAGTTAAGAGTTAGTTGAATACCATTGTAATCAAAACAACCTAAATTGGTCAAATCTTAAACACAGGTCTATTAATTAGGCTATATTGTGGTACATAGACAGTCATTGAGGCACAGCAATAGTTTTCTGGATGAATGTTCAGCTCAAGTCTAGAAGGCCCCACAAGTCATGAGCAGATGAACATGAATCAGAATAAGTTCAGGCATACGACCCAAAGATCCACTGGAATGCATGAAATGACATCTACTTAAACCAGAATGTCCTGGGGGTGGACCATCAGCTACGTCTCTGCTTCTCAGAATGTAACCAATGTTGTCCACCTCCAGCAGGCCGCCCCTCTCAACGACGTTGGGCCCCACAAACCACCAGAATGCAGCGTACAACATGGGTACTACGCCAAATGAATTCCAATTTCCTGATATGAGCCACCAATGTGTGTGGCTGCGTGCGCGGCAAAATCTTGGTCACCCCCGACAAAATCTCACTCCAAGTTTTTTTGAAAAGTTGGCAGCTCTGCATGATGTAATCACCATTTACAAATTTCCCCACCTTAGCCAAGCCTTTGTCTTAATTTACAGATTTTCTGATGGGGAAACTTGTTTAGTTTGATAATGTTTCCTTAGTCAGTATTACTTAGAGAGAAAAGCTGCACTCTCCTACACAGATCATGGAAGATCTTTGAGTAGTCTTCTACTTCTAGTCTACTGATTAGTTTAGTAGTAGTATAAGCAAGTGGGTGAGAATTGTTTCATCTACTTTCAAGTTTTTTTTATGAATGTCCTGTGTCAAGTAATATTTTTTTTAACATATTCAAATGTACCATGTTGTCTGCAAAATAGTCATACAAATCATATGACCAATAAAATAAAACTTTATAGCTAATGGTTAAAGTGAATTAGTCTACAAACCACCTGCAGAGAGAAGCTTTCAACATGTGCATTGTACAGGAAAAGAGACAGACACCACATCCTGTATTCTTCAAAGCAGAGGTCCCCAACCACTAGGGGTGGGAATCTCTTGGCACCTCACAATTCGATTTGATTCGATTAAGATTCAGAGGTCAACGATTCGATTCTAAACCGATTATCGATTCTAAACTGATGAAACGATTATCAATGCATCTCGATTTTCTAAATTTTCTCAAATCTGAGTTTGAGTTTTTTGTAAGAGAAAAAATAATCTTTGTCACAAATATGATTTTCTATTAACAATGCAAGAACCAATGCAGCTTGCATTTCAACACAATATGGAAGTAGCCTATGTAAAAAAAATATTAAACATTCATTTTTCTTTTAAATTATTAAAGAAAAATCTGCTCTTAGTCAATGATAAGAAGACCTCAAACACAAAATGCCCCTTTTATTATGAGTAATAAGCAGCATATCCCTGAGACAGAAAATAAGTTATGCTACACAATAATACGCTACTTTATGGCGTTTGCATTTCAACACATTTGTACAGTCGAGAGTGTGGTTAAAACAGTGAGTTGGTTTATTTACACACTGACAGAAACCAATTGAATCTAACAATGAAAGGAATGCAGTACTAAGGCTGTCGTTGTCGACATCCACATGAATGTTAAAGTCACCCACAATAATTACCTTGTCCGTTTTAAGAACCAAACTCGTTAAGAACTGTGAAAATTCAGAAAGAAATTCTGAATAAGGACCTGGGGCCCTGTACACTATTACAAAGAGAACCGGCTGGATTATTTTCCAGGTCGGTTGCGAAAGACTGAAAACCAGGCTTTCAAATGAGTTATAATCCACCTTAGGTTTAAAGTTTATTAAAAGGCAGGAGTCATAAATAGCTGCCACTCCCCCGCCTCGGCCTGTGCCTCGGGGAATATGAGTATTAACATGACTCGGAGGAGTCGCTTCATTTAAACAGAAATATTCCCCATTCAACAACCACGTTTCAGTAAGACAAAATACATCAACATGGTGATCTGATATTAGTTCATTTACCAAAACAGCTTTAGATGACAGAGATCTGATATTCAAAAGACCCCCTTTAATTCTCCTATTTTGTTGCACTATTGCATTATTAGTTTTAACTTTAATTAAGTTATTTACTACAACTCCTCGGTTGTTTACCTTTAACTTAGATAAGTGTGTCCGTGGGGCAGACAAGGTCTCTATAGGGTTCATTATGCTGAGTGACTGCTCAGATTGAAGCGCAGAGAAGTGTGTAAGACTGCGACTCTGCTCCCTGGTCTGAACTCTGGGTCATGGATTAAGTCCACTAAGAAACTGGGTCAGGTTCATAGAAAGAAGTTCAGCTCCGTCCAAAGTGGGATGGATGCCGTCCCTCCTAATCAGACCAGGCTCTCCCCAAAACGTCTTCCAGTGATCAACGAAGCCCACATTATTTACTGGGCACCACCTCGACAACCAGCGGCGGAATGACGACATGCGGCTATACATGTCGTCACTTGTCAAGTTTGGGAGGGGGCCAGAGAAAACTACGGTGTCCGACATTGTTTTAGCGTATGTACATGTAACAGGTGTTTGACTCCACTTGCCATCGCTAAGAGTCATGACAGGGTGTCACGTGGGTGCCCTCTAGTGGGTCCCTGCGGACGTGGGTGCGACACCCTGTAGCTAAAAAGTTAGTCTGCTGCAGGGTGTGTAACTGTTATGATGCCACGAGGTTCCTTCTGAG
This sequence comes from Gasterosteus aculeatus, assembly GCF_964276395.1. NCBI lineage: Eukaryota > Metazoa > Chordata > Actinopteri > Perciformes > Gasterosteidae > Gasterosteus > Gasterosteus aculeatus. The sequence goes on from NC_135703.1 coordinate 19,521,628, forward strand.
AACTTAACTTGTGTGTGTTCGCCAGGTATGTCATGTTGTAGCTAAAAAGTTAGTCTGCTGCAGGGTGTGTAACTGTTATGATGCCACGAGGTTCCTTCTGAGAACTTAACTTGTGTGTGTTCGCCAGGTGTCTTAACGTCACACAATAAACGGCCGATACGAGCCGAATGGGGTCCGTGTCCTGGTGGTGATTTTAACAACACAACGCAAGCAAGAGTACAACCGCTACATACACACGGATTCCACATTAACTTTAGTGACCTCCGAGCAACGTAATCGGGAGTCATTACCGCCGACATGTATTACAATCTTACTGTATTTACGTTTATCCTTAGCCAGCAGTTTAAGATAAGACTCAATGTCGCCCGCTCTGGCTCCCGGTATACATGTAACTATGGTCCCTGGTTTCGCTAACTTCACGTTCCTCAGAGTGGAGCTACCGATCACCAGAGGTGGCTTCTCAGCGGGTGTGTCGCTGAGTGGGGAGAAGCGGTTTGAAACGTGAGTGGTTGGTGGTTAACCGTGTGCTTCCACTTAGACTTATGCTTACTCCGGACAGTCACCCAGCCTCCCGGCTGCTCGGGGGTTGCCGGGGGACGGCTAGCAGGAGCGAACGCTACGTCTATGTGGCCCGCACCGGCTACGGGGGTAGGCGGGGTAACTACAGCGGCTAACGACTGAGCTTCCATGGTGCGGAGCCGTGCTTCTAGCTCACTAAGCCTCGCCTCCAATTTATCAAATATACTACACTTCTTACATGTACCATTATCCATAAGGGAGGCAGAGGAATAGCTAAACATGTGACACACCGAGCAAGAAAGAGCAGGAGAGGCAGGGAGGGAAGACATCACCAGGTTAGCTGCTAAGCTAATGCTAACGCTAATAGAAGTAACGTTGACGCTAAACAACGTCCAAGCAACTATTCGATGGAGCGAAAATTTGCTAGGCGGTGAGGCGTTTAACAGCGCCTCACATAGATAAGAATTCACCGTTGTGATGAAAAATATCACGCTACAGTCAACTCAGTATAGCTAGAGCTGTGAAAAGTTCGATGACATCAAACACGCTGGTAACAGGAAGTGACGCAACACGCTTACCGTCACCGCTGTGTGTCTAAGTGTGCGTTTTAACAAGAACAGAAGGTGTCAACAGTCACAGTCCACAGGAGCTTTCTCACACAGCTTTCATGATTAATGAGGGTCCCAGCAGACCCTGACAACTGCACTCAGTGATGTTCTGCAGACAACTTTCTTCAAGAGCTGGGAGAGCGAGCAGGGGAGGGAAAGCGGGGGTACAAATGTTGACAAAATTTTGCTCTGATATTAACAGCGGGTAACTTCTAAGGGTCCCAGGCCAATCAAATTTATGCTACATTGATGCTTCTAAAGCTTTCAATAGAATTTGTCATGAAACAATGTTTATGAAGCTGCTAGCGAGAGGGGTCCCTAAACCTCTTGTGAGGATTTTGATGTTCTGGTATGCCAATCAAACTTTTCATGTTAAATGGGACAATGTCGTATCAGCTCCTTTCTATGTTGGTAACGGAGTTTGACAAGGAGGAATTTTATCTCCCTTTTTGTTTAATGTTTATATGGACAACTTATCAAGCTGAATAAGACAAATACAGGCTGTCTTGTAGGTGAATCTATTGTCAATCATCTGATGTACGCAGATGATTTGGTGTTACTCAGCCCATATAGTGCTGGGCTGCAACAGATGCTAAGGGTGTGCTCTCAGTATGGCATAGATCATGATATAAAATGTAATGCAAAGTACCTTTTATCTATCTGGCAGTCCCCTTGGTGTTTGTGAGGAAATAAAATATCTGGGCCATGTCATTTCTGATGATTAGACAGATGACAATGATATATATCGACAGCGCTGTAAAATATATTCTCAGGCCAATATGTTATTAAGGAAGTTTTCTATGTGCTCAGACTCAGTTAAATGTTCCCTGTTTAGAACCTACATAACACCATTGTACACTGCTCAGTTGTGGTCTAAGTACGGGAAAAGGAGTATACAGAGACTGAAAGTAGCTTACAATGATGCTTTTAGATTCGCTCTTGAGACAATTGATGTATGGTTTCATGTGTCGACTGGACAAATCTGAGAACTGTATAGTAAAGAGCGGCTATCGATTTACTTCGACATTAAAACGACATTGGCACAAAAGTCTTCATACTTTTTAATGAACTGTATTATGTATCTTGTATCTTCTTATTTTTCTCTCTTTTTTATAGATGTACGTCTGTTATTTTATATGGAAATTGGCGTCTGAAACAAAGATTAAAAAAAAAATTAAAAAAAACCCCAGGTGGATCCAGTTCTTGAAGTGGCGTTTGAGTTGACAGGGTCGGACGCCAAGGCCACGATCCCTTTAGGCTCTGTGGTTCTATCAAAACAGATTATGTTATGTCCTGTTTAATGATTTTAAACTGGTGTTGAGTAAAAAGTCTTGTCACACTAAACCACAACATACTGCAGGCCCTCCTGTCACGGTAAGCGTGTCGCCAGCGTGTCTGATTGTGTCTCATCAAACTTTTCACAGCTCGGAGTTGATTGTGTCGTGATATTTTTCAGTACAAGCGGCAAATTATCTGTTATCTAAGTGAGGCGTTGAACGTCCAGCAATTTTACGTTCAATCGAATAGTTGCTTAAACGTTGTTTACATTAAACGTTACTTCTATTAGCATTAGCTAACGTTATATTAGCTTAGCTAACCTGGTGATGTCTTCCCTCCCTGCCTCTCCTGCTCTTTCTTGCTCGGTGTGTCACATGTTTAGCTATTCCTCTGCTTCCCTTATGGATAATGGTACATGTAAGAAGTGTAGTAGATTTGATAAATTGGAGGCGAGGCTTAGTGAGTTAGAAGCACGGCTCCGCACCATGGAAGCTCCGTCGTTAGCCGCTGTAGTTACCCCGCCCACCCCCGTAGCCGCTGCGGGCCACATAGACGTAGCGTTCGCTCCTGCTAGCCGTCCCCCGGCAACCCCCGAGCGGCCGGGAGGCTGGGAGACTGTCCGGAGCATAAGTCTAAGTGGAAGCACACGGTTAACCACCACACGGTTAACCACTTCACGTTTCAAACCACTTCTCCCCACTCGGCGACACACCCGCTGAGAAGCCAACTCTGGTGATCGGTAGCTCCATTCTGAGGAACGTGAAGATAAACCAGGGACCATAGTTACATGTGTACCGGGCGCCAGAGCGGGCGACATTGAGTCTTAAACTGCTGGCTATGGATAAGCGTAAATACAGTAAGATTGTAATACACATCGGCGGTAATGACTCCCGATTACGTTGCTCGGAGGTCACTAAAGTTAATGTGGAATCCGTGTGTACATACGCTAAAACAATGTCGGACACCGTAGTTTTCTCTGGCCCTCCCAAACTGGACCAGTGACGTCATGTATAGCCGCATGTCGTCATTCCGCCGCTGGTTGTCGAGGTGGTGCCCAGTAAATAATGTGGGCTTCGTTGATCACTGGAAGACGTTTTGGGGAGAGCCTGGTCTGATTAGGAGGGACGGCATCCATCCCACTTTGGATGGAGCTGAACTTCTTTCTAAGAACCTGACCCAGTTTCTTAGTGGACTTAATCCATGACCCAGAGTTCAGACCAGGGAGCAGAGTCGCAGTTTTACACACTTCTCTGCGCTTCCATCCGAGCAGTCACTCACCAAAACCATAATTAACCCTATAGAGACCTTGTCTGCCCCACGGACAGTTATCTAAGTTAAAGGTAAACATACGAGGAGTTATATTAACTATTTAATTAAAGTTAAAACTAATAATGCAATAGTGCAACAAAATAGGAGAATTAAAAGGAGAGACTTTTGAATATCAGATCTCTGTCATCTAAAGCTGTTTTGGTAATATTTCATCATGAAGAGACTCCTCAGAGTCTGTTAATACTCATATTCCCCGAGGCACAGGCCGAGGGGGGGGAGTCGCAGCTATTTATGACTCCTGCCTTTTAATAAACCTTAAACCTAAAGTGGATTATAACTCATTTGAAAGCCTGGTTTTCAGTCTTTCGCAACCGACCTGGGGAATAATCCAGCCGGTTCTCTTTGTAATAGTGTACAGGGCCCCAGGTCCTTATTCAGAATTTTCACAGTTCTTAATACTCTTAAAACTCAGGTCCTTAAAACAAGGTTATTATTGTGGGTGATTTTAACATTCATCTGGACGTCGACAACGAAAGCTGTCACGGGAGGAGTCAGGACGCTACAACACGGAGGGTGTGATTAGTTCCCTGACGGGGTTTATTGACATTTCTTCAAGATACCAGGCAAGCCGGTGTACAACACATGCAGGAGGATGGTAGGGCTCCTCTTGCAGGCCGTAGTCAGGTGGGCCGTGGGGTCAACGACACGCCCAGGTTTCCACGTCGTGCGGGCTGAGTGTCAGGCGCTGGTCACTGGGTGACAAAACAAGCGAGGTTGGAATACATCTGTCTCACTCGCCCTCTTGTTTGGTGTGAGCCTGCTGCTTAAATGGGGTTGGGTTAAGTGGCACCAGCTGCCGGTGCTCAACCTGTGATTGCGGTGCGGCCGGTTTCTATGGCGTCTGATTGCAGGCCTCAGGTGACTCACCACACGGCCTTGGTACTGCATTTATTTCATTGTTAGATTCAATTGGTTTCTGTCAGTGTGTAAATAAACCAACTCAACCATTTTGTCGATGCGGCTCTTTGAGAGTGGCGCTGGACGCTATTGCTCCTCTGGAAAGAAGAATAGCAACAAGAAGGAAGTCTGCTCCTTGGTATAACTCTCAAACACGGAACCTAAAGCAAACTGTGCGGAAACTTGAACGATTATGGCGTTCCACCAAATCAGAAGGATCTAGGCTAGTTTGGCAAGACAGCCTTAAAACATAGAAGTGTCACACAATAGACCACATCATAGTTTATTTTCATCTTCACTGCATGTTTAATTTAATCTTCACCGCATGTTATCTAACTCTCCTGTCATTTCAGATCCTCCCACATCATCAGCTCATTACCCATACCTGGTTCTCCTTTCCCTCACCTGAAGCACATCCCCTCATCAGTCACTCACTATTTAAGGCCGTCGCATTTGTTTGTTCCAGCGTTTTTACGATTACCGATATCCCGTCCTGACCTAGCCTGCCTTCTCTTGACCATGAACCCTTTGGCTGCGCCCTTTTTGGATTTGTTTGCCTGTCGGATTGCCATCCTGTTTCTGAACTCTGCCTGTCACCGTTTACGGATTTCCTGCCTGCCCCTCTGGATTTGTTTGCCCACTGAACTGCTATCCCGGTTTTGACCCTGCCGGTATAAGTAAAGAACTTTTGATTGGATTCCGCCTCGGAGTTGTGCTTTTGGGTTCCTATACCTGTAACCCTTACAAGAAGAAGGCTCTCCGTAACGCAAGAGCATCTTATTAATCATTAATCGAGAAAAATAAAAACCACTCTAGATTTCTCTTCAGCACTGTAGCCAGACTGACAGTCACCGCTCTGTCGAGCCGTGTATCCATTTTGACCACCGTAGTAACGATTTCATGAATTTCTTCAATGATAATATTCTGACAATCAGAGAAAATTGAGGGTCTCCTGCCTTCAACCAGTAACAACCTGTCCTTAGATGTAGGAACCTTGGATGCAGTGGGCCCTGATGCCTGTTTGGATGCCTTCTCTTCCATCAACCTTGATCAACTGACTTCTGTAATATTCTGATAAATATCAGTGATATTTGATTTATTTTCATGGGAATGAGTTCAAAATATAAATGACTGACAACTGCTGCCGTTAGAATGTCTTATGACTCCAATTTTGAAAAAATTCAGATTTTTATTCAAAAGTATGTTTTCTCACCGTCGTGCCCCTTTATATGACTAAAGATAGAATTTCATGACTTTTTTGCAAAATATTTTGGGATTCTTTTCAGACGTGGAAGTTTAAAAAAAATTATATTGCTTTTATAAGTATGAAGTGAAACCCATGCAGGCTTAGCCTACACCACCTAACACAGAGGCGCCACTGGGTGGAGTTGAACCCGAGGCATCTGTCTGGGAGGCGAGAGTGCTAACCACTACACCACTGTACCGTGTCAAATGCTGCCGTTAGAATGTCTTATGACTCCAATTTCGAAAAAAATCATATTTTTATTCAAATGTACGTTTTCTAACCGTCGTGCCCCTTCATATGACTAAAGAGAGAATTTCATGACTTTTTGCAAAATATTTTGGGATTCTTTTCAGACGTGGCAGTCTAATAAAAAAATTCCATTACTTTTACAAGTATGGAGTGAACCCGATGCAGGCTTAGCCTACACCACCTAAAGCAGAGGCGCCACTGGGTGGAGTTGAACCCGAGGCATCTGTCTGGGAGGCGAGAGTGCTAACCACTACACCACTGTACCGTGTCAACTGCTGTCGTTAGAATGTCTTATGACTCCAATTTCGAAAAAATTCATATTTTTATTCAAATGTACGTTTTCTTACCGTTGTGCCCCTTCATATGACTAAAGATAGAATTTCATGACTTTTTGCAAAATATTTTGGGATTCTTTTCAGACGTGGAAGTTTAAAAAAAGTTTTTTCCATTACTTTTACAAGTATGGAGTGAACCCGATGCAGGCTTAGCTTACACCACCTAACACAGAGGCGCCACTGGGTGGAGTTGAACCCGAGGCATCTGACTGGGAGGCGACAGTGCTAACCACTACACCACTGTACCGTGTCAACTGCTGCTGTTAGAATGTCTTATGACTCCAATTTCAAAAAAATTCATATTTTTATTCAAATGTACGTTTTCTCACCGTCGTGCCCCTTCATGTGACTAAAGATAGAATTTCATGACTTTTTGCAAAATATTTTGGGATTCTTTTCAGACGTGGAAGTCTAATAAAAAAATTCCATTACTTTTACAAGTATGGAGTGAACCCCATGCAGGCTTAGCCTACACCACCTAACACAGAGGCGCCACTGGGTGGAGTTGAACCCGAGGCATCTGTCTGGGAGGCGAGAGTGCTAACCACTACACCACTTTACCGTGTCAACTGCTGCCGTTAGAATGTCTTATGACTCCAATTTCGAAAAAATTCATATTTTTATTCAAATGTACGTTTTCTCACCGTTGTGCCCCTTCATATGACTAAAGATAGAATTTCATGACTTTTTGCAAAATATTTTGGGATTTTTTTCAGATGCGGAATTTTTCAAAAAGTTTTTCGATTACTTTTACAAGTATGGAGTGAACCCAATGCAGGCTGAGCCTACACCACCTAAAGCAGAGGCGCCACTGGGTGGAGTTGAACCCGAGGCATCTGTCTGGGAAGCGAGAGTGCTAACCACTACACCACTGTACCGTGTCAACTGCTGCCGTTAGAATGTCTTATGACTCCAATTTCGAAAAAAATCAGATTTTTATTCAAATGTACGTTTTCTCACCGTCGTGCCCCTTCATATGACTAAAGATAGAATTTCATGACTTTTGCGAAATATTTTGGGATTCTTTTCAGACGTGGAAGTTTAAAAAAAGTTTTTTCCATTACTTTTACAAGTATGGAGTGAACCCCATGCAGGCTTAGCCTACACCACCTAACACAGAGGCGCCACTGGGTGGAGTTGAACCCGAGGTATCTGTCTGGGAAGCGAGAGTGCTAACCACTACACCACTGTACCATGTCAACTGCTGCCGTTAGAATGTCTTATGACTCCAATTTCGAAAAAATTCAGATTTTTATTCAAATGTACGTTTTCTCACCGTCGTGCCCCTTCATATGACTAAAGATAGAATTTCATGACTTTTTGCAAAATATTTTGGGATTCTTTTCAGACGCGGAATTTTTCAAAAAGTTTTTTCCATTACTTTTACAAGTATGGAGTGAACCCGATGCAGGCTTAGCCTACACCACCTAACACAGAGGCGCCACTGGGTGGAGTTGAACCCGAGGCATCTGTCTGGGAGGCGATAGTGCTAACCACTACACCACTGTACCGTGTCAACTGCTGCCGTTAGAATGTCTTATGACTCCAATTTTGAAAAAATTCAGATTTTTATTCAAAATTACGTTTTCTCACCGTCGTGCCCCTTCATATGACTAAAGATAGAATTTCATGACTTTTTGCAAAATATTTTGGGATTCTTTTCAGACGTGGAAGTTTAAAAAAAGTTTTTTCCATTACTTTTACAAGTATGGAGTGAACCCCATGCAGGCTTAGCCTACACCACCTAACACAGAGGCGCCACTGGGTGGAGTTGAACCCGAGGCATCTGTCTGGGAGGCGAGAGTGCTAACCACTACACCACTTTACCGTGTCAACTGCTGCCGTTAGAATGTCTTATGACTCCAATTTCGAAAAAATTCATATTTTTATTCAAATGTACGTTTTCTCACCGCTGTGCCCCTTCATATGACTAAAGATAGAATTTCATGACTTTTTGCAAAATATTTTGGGATTTTTTTCAGATGCGGAATTTTTCAAAAAGTTTTTCCATTACTTTTACAAGTATGGAGTGAACCCAATGCAGGCTTAGCCTACACCACCTAAAGCAGAGGCGCCACTGGGTGGAGTTGAACCCGAGGCATCTGTCTGGGAGGCGATAGTGCTAACCACTACACCACTATACCGTGTCAACTCCTGCCGTTAGAATGTCTTATGACTCCAATTTCGAAAAAATTCAGATTTTTATTCAAATGTACGTTTTCTCACCGTCGTGCCCCTTTATATGACTAAAGATAGAATTTCATGACTTTTTGCAAAATATTTTGGGATTCTTTTCAGACGTGGAAGTTTAAAAAAAGTTTTTTCCATTACTTTTACAAGTATGGAGTGAACCCCATGCAGGCTTAGCCTACACCACCTAACACAGAGGCGCCACTGGGTGGAGTTGAACCCGAGGCATCTGTCTGGGAGGCGAGAGTGCTAACCACTACACCACTTTACCGTGTCAACTGCTGCCGTTAGAATGTCTTATGACTCCAATTTCGAAAAAATTCATATTTTTATTCAAATGTACGTTTTCTCACCGCTGTGCCCCTTCATATGACTAAAGATAGAATTTCATGACTTTTTGCAAAATATTTTGGGATTTTTTTCAGATGCGGAATTTTTCAAAAAGTTTTTCCATTACTTTTACAAGTATGGAGTGAACCCAATGCAGGCTTAGCCTACACCACCTAAAGCAGAGGCGCCACTGGGTGGAGTTGAACCCGAGGCATCTGTCTGGGAGGCGATAGTGCTAACCACTACACCACTATACCGTGTCAACTCCTGCCGTTAGAATGTCTTATGACTCCAATTTCGAAAAAATTCAGATTTTTATTCAAATGTACGTTTTCTCACCGTCGTGCCCCTTCATATGACTAAAGATAGAATTTCATGACTTTTTGCAAAATATTTTGGGATTCTTTTCAGACGTGGAAGTTCAATAAAAAAATTCCATTACTTTTACAAGTATGGAGTAAACCCGATGCAGGCTTAGCCTACACCACCTAACACAGAGGCGCCACTGGGTGGAGTTGAACCCGAGGCATCTGTCTGGGAGGTGATAGTGCTAACCACTACACCACTGTACCGTGTCAACTCCTGCCGTTAGAATGTCTTATGACTCCAATTTCGAAAAAATTCAGATTTTTATTCAAATGTACGTTTTCTCACCGTCGTGCCCCTTCATATGACTAAAGATAGAATTTCATGACTTTTTGCAAAATATTTTGGGATTTTTTTCAGATGCGGAATTTTTCAAAAAGTTTTTTCCATTACTTTTACAAGTATGGAGTGAACCCAATGCCGGCTTAGCCTACACCACCTAACACAGAGGCACCACTGGGTGGAGTTGAACCCGAGGCATCTGTCTGGGAAGCGAGAGTGCTAACCACTACACCACTGTACCGTGTCAACTGCTGCCGTTAGAATGTCTTATGACTCCAATTTCGAAAAAATTCAGATTTTTATTCAAATGTACGTTTTCTCACCGTCGTGCCCCTTCATATGACTAAAGATAGAATTTCATGACTTTTTGCAAAATATTTTGGGATTCTTTTCAGACGTGGAAGTTCAATAAAAAAATTCCATTACTTTTACAAGTATGGAGTAAATCCGATGCAGGCTTAGCCTACACCACCTAACACAGAGGCGCCACTGGGTGGAGTTGAACCCGAGGCATCTGTCTGGGAAGCGAGAGTGCTAACCACTACACCACTGTACCGTGTCAACTGCTGCCGTTAGAATGTCTTATGACTCCAATTTCGAAAAAAATCAGATTTTTATTCAAATGTACGTTTTCTCACCGTCGTGCCCCTTCATATGACTAAAGATAGAATTTCATGACTTTTGCAAAATATTTTGGGATTCTTTTCAAACGTAGAAGTTTAAAAAAAGTTTTTTCCATTACTTTTACAAGTATGGAGTGAACCCCATGCAGGCTTAGCCTACACCACCTAACACAGAGGCGCCACTGGGTGGAGTTGAACCCGAGGTATCTGTCTGGGAAGCGAGAGTGCTAACCACTACACCACTGTACCATGTCAACTGCTGCCGTTAGAATGTCTTATGACTCCAATTTCGAAAAAATTCAGATTTTTATTCAAATGTACGTTTTCTCACCGTCGTGCCCCTTCATATGACTAAAGATAGAATTTCATGACTTTTTGCAAAATATTTTGGGATTCTTTTCAGACGTGGAATTTTTCAAAAAGTTTTTTCCATTACTTTTACAAGTATGGAGTGAACCCGATGCAGGCTTAGCCTACACCACTTAACACAGAGGCGCCACTGGGTGGAGTTGAACCCGAGGCATCTGTCTGGGAGGCGATAGTGCTAACCACTACACCACTGTACCGTGTCAACTGCTGCCGTTAGAATGTCTTATGACTCCAATTTTGAAAAAATTCAGATTTTTATTCAAAATTACGTTTTCTCACCGTCGTGCCCCTTCATATGACTAAAGATAGAATTTCATGACTTTTTGCAAAATATTTTGGGATTCTTTTCAGACGTGGAAGTTTAAAAAAAGTTTTTTCCATTACTTTTACAAGTATGGAGTGAACCCCATGCAGGCTTAGCCTACACCACCTAACACAGAGGCGCCACTGGGTGGAGTTGAACCCGAGGCATCTGTCTGGGAAGCGAGAGTGCTAACCACTACACCACTGTACCGTGTCAACTGCTGCCGTTAGAATGTCTTATGACTCCAATTTCGAAAAAATTCATATTTTTATTCAAATGTACGTTTTCTCACCGTCGTGCCCCTTCATATGACTAAAGATAGAATTTCATGACTTTTTGCAAAATATTTTGGGATTTTTTTCAGATGCGGAATTTTTCAAAAAGTTTTTTCCATTACTTTTACAAGTATGGAGTGAACCCGATGCAGGCTTAGCCTACACCACCTAACACAGAGGCGCCACTGGGTGGAGTTGAATCCGAGGCATCTGTCTGGGAGGCGACAGTGCTAACCACTACACCACTGTACCGTGTCAACTGCTGCTGTTAGAATGTCTTATGACTCCAATTTCAAAAAAATTCATATTTTTATTCAAATGTACGTTTTCTCACCGTCGTGCCCCTTCATATGACTAAAGATAGAATTTCATGACTTTTTTCAAAATATTTTGGGATTCTTTTCAGACGTGGAAGTTCAATAAAAAAATTCCATTACTTTTACAAGTATGGAGTAAACCCGATGCAGGCTTAGCCTACACCACCTAACACAGAGGCGCCACTGGGTGGAGTTGAACCCGAGGCATCTGTCTGGGAAGCGAGAGTGCTAACCACTACACCACTGTACCGTGTCAACTGCTGCCGTTAGAATGTCTTATGACTCCAATTTCGAAAAAAATCAGATTTTTATTCAAATGTACGTTTTCTCACCGTCGTGCCCCTTCATATGACTAAAGATAGAATTTCATGACTTTTGCAAAATATTTTGGGATTCTTTTCAAACGTGGAAGTTTAAAAAAAGTTTTTTCCATTACTTTTACAAGTATGGAGTGAACCCCATGCAGGCTTAGCCTACACCACCTAACACAGAGGCGCCACTGGGTGGAGTTGAACCCGAGGTATCTGTCTGGGAAGCGAGAGTGCTAACCACTACACCACTGTACCATGTCAACTGCTGCCGTTAGAATGTCTTATGACTCCAATTTCGAAAAAATTCAGATTTTTATTCAAATGTACGTTTTCTCACCGTCGTGCCCCTTCATATGACTAAAGATAGAATTTCATGACTTTTTGCAAAATATTTTGGGATTCTTTTCAGACGTGGAATTTTTCAAAAAGTTTTTTCCATTACTTTTACAAGTATGGAGTGAACCCGATGCAGGCTTAGCCTACACCACTTAACACAGAGGCGCCACTGGGTGGAGTTGAACCCGAGGCATCTGTCTGGGAGGCGATAGTGCTAACCACTACACCACTGTACCGTGTCAACTGCTGCCGTTAGAATGTCTTATGACTCCAATTTTGAAAAAATTCAGATTTTTATTCAAAATTACGTTTTCTCACCGTCGTGCCCCTTCATATGACTAAAGATAGAATTTCATGACTTTTTGCAAAATATTTTGGGATTCTTTTCAGACGTGGAAGTTTAAAAAAAGTTTTTTCCATTACTTTTACAAGTATGGAGTGAACCCCATGCAGGCTTAGCCTACACCACCTAACACAGAGGCGCCACTGGGTGGAGTTGAACCCGAGGCATCTGTCTGGGAAGCGAGAGTGCTAACCACTACACCACTGTACCGTGTCAACTGCTGCCGTTAGAATGTCTTATGACTCCAATTTCGAAAAAATTCATATTTTTATTCAAATGTACGTTTTCTCACCGTCGTGCCCCTTCATATGACTAAAGATAGAATTTCATGACTTTTTGCAAAATATTTTGGGATTCTTTTCAGACGTGGAATTTTTCAAAAAGTTTTTTCCATTACTTTTACAAGTATGGAGTGAACCCGATGCAGGCTTAGCCTACACCACTTAACACAGAGGCGCCACTGGGTGGAGTTGAACCCGAGGCATCTGTCTGGGAGGCGATAGTGCTAACCACTACACCACTGTACCGTGTCAACTGCTGCCGTTAGAATGTCTTATGACTCCAATTTTGAAAAAATTCAGATTTTTATTCAAAATTACGTTTTCTCACCGTCGTGCCCCTTCATATGACTAAAGATAGAATTTCATGACTTTTTGCAAAATATTTTGGGATTCTTTTCAGACGTGGAAGTTTAAAAAAAGTTTTTTCCATTACTTTTACAAGTATGGAGTGAACCCCATGCAGGCTTAGCCTACACCACCTAACACAGAGGCGCCACTGGGTGGAGTTGAACCCGAGGCATCTGTCTGGGAAGCGAGAGTGCTAACCACTACACCACTGTACCGTGTCAACTGCTGCCGTTAGAATGTCTTATGACTCCAATTTCGAAAAAAATCATATTTTTATTCAAATGTACGTTTTCTCACCGTCGTGCCCCTTCATATGACTAAAGATAGAATTTCATGACTTTTTGCAAAATATTTTGGGATTTTTTTCAGATGCGGAATTTTTCAAAAAGTTTTTTCCATTACTTTTACAAGTATGGAGTGAACCCGATGCAGGCTTAGCCTACACCACCTAACACAGAGGCGCCACTGGGTGGAGTTGAATCCGAGGCATCTGTCTGGGAGGCGACAGTGCTAACCACTACACCACTGTACCGTGTCAACTGCTGCTGTTAGAATGTCTTATGACTCCAATTTCAAAAAAATTCATATTTTTATTCAAATGTACGTTTTCTCACCGTCGTGCCCCTTCATATGACTAAAGATAGAATTTCATGACTTTTTTCAAAATATTTTGGGATTCTTTTCAGACGTGGAAGTTCAATAAAAAAATTCCATTACTTTTACAAGTATGGAGTAAACCCGATGCAGGCTTAGCCTACACCACCTAACACAGAGGCGCCACTGGGTGGAGTTGAACCCGAGGCATCTGTCTGGGAGGTGATAGTGCTAACCACTACACCACTGTACCGTGTCAACTCCTGCCGTTAGAATGTCTTATGACTCCAATTTCGAAAAAATTCAGATTTTTATTCAAATGTACGTTTTCTCACCGTCGTGCCCCTTCATATGACTAAAGATAGAATTTCATGACTTTTTGCAAAATATTTTGGGATTTTTTTCAGATGCGGAATTTTTCAAAAAGTTTTTTCCATTACTTTTACAAGTATGGAGTGAACCCAATGCAGGCTTAGCCTACACCACCTAACACAGAGGCACCACTGGGTGGAGTTGAACCCGAGGCATCTGTCTGGGAAGCGAGAGTGCTAACCACTACACCACTGTACCGTGTCAACTGCTGCCGTTAGAATGTCTTATGACTCCAATTTCGAAAAAATTCAGATTTTTATTCAAATGTACGTTTTCTCACCGTCGTGCCCCTTCATATGACTAAGGATAGAATTTCATGACTTTTGCAAAATATTTTGGGATTCTTTTCAGACGTGGAAGTTTAAAAAAAGTTTTTTCCATTACTTTTACAAGTATGGAGTGAACCCCATGCAGGCTTAGCCTACACCACCTTACACAGAGGCGCCACTGGGTGGAGTTGAACCCGAGGCATCTGTCTGGGAGGCGCGAGTGCTAACCACTACACCACTGTACCGTGTCAAATGCTGCCGTTAGAATGTCTTATGACTCCAATTTCGAAAAAAATCATATTTTTATTCAAATGTACGTTTTCTAACCGTCGTGCCCCTTCATATGACTAAAGAGAGAATTTCATGACTTTTTGCAAAATATTTTGGGATTCTTTTCAGGCGTGGAAGTCTAATAAAAAAATTCCATTACTTTTACAAGTATGGAGTGAACCCGATGCAGGCTTAGCCTACACCACCTAAAGCAGAGGCGCCACTGGGTGGAGTTGAACCCGAGGCATCTGTCTGGGAGGCGAGAGTGCTAACCACTACACCACTTTACCGTGTCAACTGCTGCCGTTAGAATGTCTTATGACTCCAATTTCGAAAAAATTCATATTTTTATTCAAATGTACGTTTTCTCACCGTTGTGCCCCTTCATATGACTAAAGATAGAATTTCATGACTTTTTGCAAAATATTTTGGGATTTTTTTCAGATGCGGAATTTTTCAAAAAGTTTTTCCATTACTTTTACAAGTATGGAGTGAACCCCATGCAGGCTTAGCCTACACCACCTAACACAGAGGCGCCACTGGGTGGAGTTGAACCCGAGGTATCTGTCTGGGAAGCGAGAGTGCTAACCACTACACCACTGTACCATGTCAACTGCTGCCGTTAGAATGTCTTATGACTCCAATTTCGAAAAAATTCAGATTTTTATTCAAATGTACGTTTTCTCACCGTCGTGCCCCTTCATATGACTAAAGATAGAATTTCATGACTTTTTGCAAAATATTTTGGGATTCTTTTCAGACGCGGAATTTTTCAAAAAGTTTTTTCCATTACTTTTACAAGTATGGAGTGAACCCGATGCAGGCTTAGCCTACACCACCTAACACAGAGGCGCCACTGGGTGGAGTTGAACCCGAGGCATCTGTCTGGGAGGCGATAGTGCTAACCACTACACCACTGTACCGTGTCAACTGCTGCCGTTAGAATGTCTTATGACTCCAATTTTGAAAAAATTCAGATTTTTATTCAAAATTACGTTTTCTCACCGTCGTGCCCCTTCATATGACTAAAGATAGAATTTCATGACTTTTTGCAAAATATTTTGGGATTCTTTTCAGACGTGGAAGTTTAAAAAAAGTTTTTTCCATTACTTTTACAAGTATGGAGTGAACCCCATGCAGGCTTAGCCTACACCACCTAACACAGAGGCGCCACTGGGTGGAGTTGAACCCGAGGCATCTGTCTGGGAAGCGAGAGTGCTAACCACTACACCACTGTACCGTGTCAACTGCTGCCGTTAGAATGTCTTATGACTCCAATTTCGAAAAAATTCAGATTTTTATTCAAATGTACGTTTTCTCACCGTCGTGCCCCTTCATATGACTAAGGATAGAATTTCATGACTTTTGCAAAATATTTTGGGATTCTTTTCAGACGTGGAAGTTTAAAAAAAGTTTTTTCCATTACTTTTACAAGTATGGAGTGAACCCCATGCAGGCTTAGCCTACACCACCTAACACAGAGGCGCCACTGGGTGGAGTTGAACCCGAGGCATCTGTCTGGGAGGCGAGAGTGCTAACCACTACACCACTGTACCGTGTCAAATGCTGCCGTTAGAATGTCTTATGACTCCAATTTCGAAAAAAATCATATTTTTATTCAAATGTACGTTTTCTAACCGTCGTGCCCCTTCATATGACTAAAGAGAATTTCATGACTTTTTGCAAAATATTTTGGGATTCTTTTCAGACGTGGAAGTCTAATAAAAAAATTCCATTACTTTTACAAGTATGGAGTGAACCCGATGCAGGCTTAGCCTACACCACCTAAAGCAGAGGCGCCACTGGGTGGAGTTGAACCCGAGGCATCTGTCTGGGAGGCGAGAGTGCTAACCACTACACCACTTTACCGTGTCAACTGCTGCCGTTAGAATGTCTTATGACTCCAATTTCGAAAAAATTCATATTTTTATTCAAATGTACGTTTTCTCACCGTTGTGCCCCTTCATATGACTAAAGATAGAATTTCATGACTTTTTGCAAAATATTTTGGGATTTTTTTCAGATGCGGAATTTTTCAAAAAGTTTTTCCATTACTTTTACAAGTATGGAGTGAACCCCATGCAGGCTTAGCCTACACCACCTAACACAGAGGCGCCACTGGGTGGAGTTGAACCCGAGGTATCTGTCTGGGAAGCGAGAGTGCTAACCACTACACCACTGTACCATGTCAACTGCTGCCGTTAGAATGTCTTATGACTCCAATTTCGAAAAAATTCAGATTTTTATTCAAATGTACGTTTTCTCACCGCTGTGCCCCTTCATATGACTAAAGATAGAATTTCATGACTTTTTGCAAAATATTTTGGGATTTTTTTCAGATGCGGAATTTTTCAAAAAGTTTTTCCATTACTTTTACAAGTATGGAGTGAACCAAATGCAGGCTTAGCCTACACCACCTAAAGCAGAGGCGCCACTGGGTGGAGTTGAACCCGAGGCATCTGTCTGGGAGGCGATAGTGCTAACCACTACACCACTATACCGTGTCAACTCCTGCCGTTAGAATGTCTTATGACTCCAATTTCGAAAAAATTCAGATTTTTATTCAAATGTACGTTTTCTCACCGTCGTGCCCCTTCATATGACTAAAGATAGAATTTCATGACTTTTTGCAAAATATTTTGGGATTCTTTTCAGACGTGGAAGTTCAATAAAAAAATTCCATTACTTTTACAAGTATGGAGTAAACCCGATGCAGGCTTAGCCTACACCACCTAACACAGAGGCGCCACTGGGTGGAGTTGAACCCGAGGCATCTGTCTGGGAGGTGATAGTGCTAACCACTACACCACTGTACCGTGTCAACTCCTGCCGTTAGAATGTCTTATGACTCCAATTTCGAAAAAATTCAGATTTTTATTCAAATGTACGTTTTCTCACCGTCGTGCCCCTTCATATGACTAAAGATAGAATTTCATGACTTTTTGCAAAATATTTTGGGATTTTTTTCAGATGCGGAATTTTTCAAAAAGTTTTTTCCATTACTTTTACAAGTATGGAGTGAACCCAATGCAGGCTTAGCCTACACCACCTAACACAGAGGCACCACTGGGTGGAGTCTAACCCGAGGCATCTGTCTGGGAAGCGAGAGTGCTAACCACTACACCACTGTACCGTGTCAACTGCTGCCGTTAGAATGTCTTATGACTCCAATTTCGAAAAAATTCAGATTTTTATTCAAATGTACGTTTTCTCACCGTCGTGCCCCTTCATATGACTAAAGATAGAATTTCATGACTTTTTGCAAAATATTTTGGGATTCTTTTCAGACGTGGAAGTTCAATAAAAAAATTCCATTACTTTTACAAGTATGGAGTAAATCCGATGCAGGCTTAGCCTACACCACCTAACACAGAGGCGCCACTGGGTGGAGTTGAACCCGAGGCATCTGTCTGGGAAGCGAGAGTGCTAACCACTACACCACTGTACCGTGTCAACTGCTGCCGTTAGAATGTCTTATGACTCCAATTTCGAAAAAAATCAGATTTTTATTCAAATGTACGTTTTCTCACCGTCGTGCCCCTTCATATGACTAAAGATAGAATTTCATGACTTTTGCAAAATATTTTGGGATTCTTTTCAAACGTGGAAGTTTAAAAAAAGTTTTTTCCATTACTTTTACAAGTATGGAGTGAACCCCATGCAGGCTTAGCCTACACCACCTAACACAGAGGCGCCACTGGGTGGAGTTGAACCCGAGGTATCTGTCTGGGAAGCGAGAGTGCTAACCACTACACCACTGTACCATGTCAACTGCTGCCGTTAGAATGTCTTATGACTCCAATTTCGAAAAAATTCAGATTTTTATTCAAATGTACGTTTTCTCACCGTCGTGCCCCTTCATATGACTAAGGATAGAATTTCATGACTTTTGCAAAATATTTTGGGATTCTTTTCAGACGTGGAATTTTTCAAAAAGTTTTTTCCATTACTTTTACAAGTATGGAGTGAACCCGATGCAGGCTTAGCCTACACCACTTAACACAGAGGCGCCACTGGGTGGAGTTGAACCCGAGGCATCTGTCTGGGAGGCGATAGTGCTAACCACTACACCACTGTACCGTGTCAACTGCTGCCGTTAGAATGTCTTATGACTCCAATTTTGAAAAAATTCAGATTTTTATTCAAAATTACGTTTTCTCACCGTCGTGCCCCTTCATATGACTAAAGATAGAATTTCATGACTTTTTGCAAAATATTTTGGGATTCTTTTCAGACGTGGAAGTTTAAAAAAAAAATTCCATTACTTTTACAAGTATGGAGTAAACCCGATGCAGGCTTAGCCTACACCACCTAACACAGAGGCGCCACTGGGTGGAGTTGAACCCGAGGCATCTGTCTGGGAGGCGAGAGTGCTAACCACTACACCACTTTACCGTGTCAACTGCTGCCGTTAGAATGTCTTATGACTCTAATTTCGAAAAAATTCATATTTTTATTCAAATGTACGTTTTCTCACCGCTGTGCCCCTTCATATGACTAAAGATAGAATTTCATGACTTTTTGCAAAATATTTTGGGATTTTTTTCAGATGCGGAATTTTTCAAAAAGTTTTTTCCATTACTTTTACAAGTATGGAGTGAAGCCCATGCAGGCTTAGCCTACACCACCTAACACAGAGGCGCCACTGGGTGGAGTTGAACCCGAGGCATCTGTCTGGGAGGCGATAGTGCTAACCACTACACCACTATACCGTGTCAACTCCTGCCGTTAGAATGTCTTATGACTCCAATTTCGAAAAAATTCAGATTTTTATTCAAATGTACGTTTTCTCACCGTCGTGCCCCTTCATATGACTAAAGATAGAATTTCATGACTTTTTGCAAAATATTTTGGGATTCTTTTCAGACGTGGAAGTTCAATAAAAAAATTCCATTACTTTTACAAGTATGGAGTAAACCCGATGCAGGCTTAGCCTACACCACCTAACACAGAGGCGCCACTGGGTGGAGTTGAACCCGAGGCATCTGTCTGGGAGGTGATAGTGCTAACCACTACACCACTGTACCGTGTCAACTCCTGCCGTTAGAATGTCTTATGACTCCAATTTCGAAAAAATTCAGATTTTTATTCAAATGTACGTTTTCTCACCGTCATGCCCCTTCATATGACTAAAGATAGAATTTCATGACTTTTTGCAAAATATTTTGGGATTTTTTTCAGATGCGGAATTTTTCAAAAAGTTTTTTCCATTACTTTTACAAGTATGGAGTGAACCCAATGCAGGCTTAGCCTACACCACCTAACACAGAGGCACCACTGGGTGGAGTTGAACCCGAGGCATCTGTCTGGGAAGCGAGAGTGCTAACCACTACACCACTGTACCGTGTCAACTGCTGCCGTTAGAATGTCTTATGACTCCAATTTCGAAAAAATTCAGATTTTTATTCAAATGTACGTTTTCTCACCGTCGTGCCCCTTCATATGACTAAAGATAGAATTTCATGACTTTTTGCAAAATATTTTGGGATTCTTTTCAGACGTGGAAGTTCAATAAAAAAATTCCATTACTTTTACAAGTATGGAGTAAATCCGATGCAGGCTTAGCCTACACCACCTAACACAGAGGCGCCACTGGGTGGAGTTGAACCCGAGGCATCTGTCTGGGAAGCGAGAGTGCTAACCACTACACCACTGTACCGTGTCAACTGCTGCCGTTAGAATGTCTTATGACTCCAATTTCGAAAAAAATCAGATTTTTATTCAAATGTACGTTTTCTCACCGTCGTGCCCCTTCATATGACTAAAGATAGAATTTCATGACTTTTGCAAAATATTTTGGGATTCTTTTCAAACGTGGAAGTTTAAAAAAAGTTTTTTCCATTACTTTTACAAGTATGGAGTGAACCCCATGCAGGCTTAGCCTACACCACCTAACACAGAGGCGCCACTGGGTGGAGTTGAACCCGAGGTATCTGTCTGGGAAGCGAGAGTGCTAACCACTACACCACTGTACCATGTCAACTGCTGCCGTTAGAATGTCTTATGACTCCAATTTCGAAAAAATTCAGATTTTTATTCAAATGTACGTTTTCTCACCGTCGTGCCCCTTCATATGACTAAAGATAGAATTTCATGACTTTTTGCAAAATATTTTGGGATTCTTTTCAGACGTGGAATTTTTCAAAAAGTTTTTTCCATTACTTTTACAAGTATGGAGTGAACCCGATGCAGGCTTAGCCTACACCACTTAACACAGAGGCGCCACTGGGTGGAGTTGAACCCGAGGCATCTGTCTGGGAGGCGATAGTGCTAACCACTACACCACTGTACCGTGTCAACTGCTGCCGTTAGAATGTCTTATGACTCCAATTTTGAAAAAATTCAGATTTTTATTCAAAATTACGTTTTCTCACCGTCGTGCCCCTTCATATGACTAAAGATAGAATTTCATGACTTTTTGCAAAATATTTTGGGATTCTTTTCAGACGTGGAAGTTTAAAAAAAGTTTTTTCCATTACTTTTACAAGTATGGAGTGAACCCCATGCAGGCTTAGCCTACACCACCTAACACAGAGGCGCCACTGGGTGGAGTTGAACCCGAGGCATCTGTCTGGGAAGCGAGAGTGCTAACCACTACACCACTGTACCGTGTCAACTGCTGCCGTTAGAATGTCTTATGACTCCAATTTCGAAAAAATTCATATTTTTATTCAAATGTACGTTTTCTCACCGTCGTGCCCCTTCATATGACTAAAGATAGAATTTCATGACTTTTTGCAAAATATTTTGGGATTTTTTTCAGATGCGGAATTTTTCAAAAAGTTTTTTCCATTACTTTTACAAGTATGGAGTGAACCCGATGCAGGCTTAGCCTACACCACCTAACACAGAGGCGCCACTGGGTGGAGTTGAATCCGAGGCATCTGTCTGGGAGGCGACAGTGCTAACCACTACACCACTGTACCGTGTCAACTCCTGCCGTTAGAATGTCTTATGACTCCAATTTCGAAAAAATTCAGATTTTTATTCAAATGTACGTTTTCTCACCGTCGTGCCCCTTCATATGACTAAAGATAGAATTTCATGACTTTTTGCAAAATATTTTGGGATTCTTTTCAGACGTGGAAGTTCAATAAAAAAATTCCATTACTTTTACAAGTATGGAGTAAACCCGATGCAGGCTTAGCCTACACCACCTAACACAGAGGCGCCACTGGGTGGAGTTGAATCCGAGGCATCTGTCTGGGAGGCGACAGTGCTAACCACTACACCACTGTACCGTGTCAACTCCTGCCGTTAGAATGTCTTATGACTCCAATTTCGAAAAAATTCAGATTTTTATTCAAATGTACGTTTTCTCACCGTCGTGCCCCTTCATATGACTAAAGATAGAATTTCATGACTTTTTGCAAAATATTTTGGGATTCTTTTCAGACGTGGAAGTTCAATAAAAAAATTCCATTACTTTTACAAGTATGGAGTGAACCCAATGCAGGCTTAGCCTACACCACCTAACACAGAGGCACCACTGGGTGGAGTTGAACCCGAGGCATCTGTCTGGGAAGCGAGAGTGCTAACCACTACACCACTGTACCGTGTCAACTGCTGCCGTTAGAATGTCTTATGACTCCAATTTCGAAAAAATTCAGATTTTTATTCAAATGTACGTTTTCTCACCGTCGTGCCCCTTCATATGACTAAGGATAGAATTTCATGACTTTTGCAAAATATTTTGGGATTCTTTTCAGACGTGGAAGTTTAAAAAAAGTTTTTTCCATTACTTTTACAAGTATGGAGTGAACCCCATGCAGGCTTAGCCTACACCACCTTACACAGAGGCGCCACTGGGTGGAGTTGAACCCGAGGCATCTGTCTGGGAGGCGCGAGTGCTAACCACTACACCACTGTACCGTGTCAAATGCTGCCGTTAGAATGTCTTATGACTCCAATTTCGAAAAAAATCATATTTTTATTCAAATGTACGTTTTCTAACCGTCGTGCCCCTTCATATGACTAAAGAGAGAATTTCATGACTTTTTGCAAAATATTTTGGGATTCTTTTCAGACGTGGAAGTCTAATAAAAAAATTCCATTACTTTTACAAGTATGGAGTGAACCCGATGCAGGCTTAGCCTACACCACCTAAAGCAGAGGCGCCACTGGGTGGAGTTGAACCCGAGGCATCTGTCTGGGAGGCGAGAGTGCTAACCACTACACCACTTTACCGTGTCAACTGCTGCCGTTAGAATGTCTTATGACTCCAATTTCGAAAAAATTCATATTTTTATTCAAATGTACGTTTTCTCACCGTTGTGCCCCTTCATATGACTAAAGATAGAATTTCATGACTTTTTGCAAAATATTTTGGGATTTTTTTCAGATGCGGAATTTTTCAAAAAGTTTTTCCATTACTTTTACAAGTATGGAGTGAACCCCATGCAGGCTTAGCCTACACCACCTAACACAGAGGCGCCACTGGGTGGAGTTGAACCCGAGGTATCTGTCTGGGAAGCGAGAGTGCTAACCACTACACCACTGTACCATGTCAACTGCTGCCGTTAGAATGTCTTATGACTCCAATTTCGAAAAAATTCAGATTTTTATTCAAATGTACGTTTTCTCACCGTCGTGCCCCTTCATATGACTAAAGATAGAATTTCATGACTTTTTGCAAAATATTTTGGGATTCTTTTCAGACGCGGAATTTTTCAAAAAGTTTTTTCCATTAATTTTACAAGTATGGAGTGAACCCGATGCAGGCTTAGCCTACACCACCTAACACAGAGGCGCCACTGGGTGGAGTTGAACCCGAGGCATCTGTCTGGGAGGCGATAGTGCTAACCACTACACCACTGTACCGTGTCAACTGTTGCCGTTAGAATGTCTTATGACTCCAATTTTGAAAAAATTCAGATTTTTATTCAAAATTACGTTTTCTCACCGTCGTGCCCCTTCATATGACTAAAGATAGAATTTCATGACTTTTTGCAAAATATTTTGGGATTCTTTTCAGACGTGGAAGTTTAAAAAAAGTTTTTTCCATTACTTTTACAAGTATGGAGTGAACCCCATGCAGGCTTAGCCTACACCACCTAACACAGAGGCGCCACTGGGTGGAGTTGAACCCGAGGCATCTGTCTGGGAAGCGAGAGTGCTAACCACTACACCACTGTACCGTGTCAACTGCTGCCGTTAGAATGTCTTATGACTCCAATTTCGAAAAAATTCAGATTTTTATTCAAATGTACGTTTTCTCACCGTCGTGCCCCTTCATATGACTAAGGATAGAATTTCATGACTTTTGCAAAATATTTTGGGATTCTTTTCAGACGTGGAAGTTTAAAAAAAGTTTTTTCCATTACTTTTACAAGTATGGAGTGAACCCCATGCAGGCTTAGCCTACACCACCTAACACAGAGGCGCCACTGGGTGGAGTTGAACCCGAGGCATCTGTCTGGGAGGCGAGAGTGCTAACCACTACACCACTGTACCGTGTCAAATGCTGCCGTTAGAATGTCTTATGACTCCAATTTCGAAAAAAATCATATTTTTATTCAAATGTACGTTTTCTAACCGTCGTGCCCCTTCATATGACTAAAGAGAGAATTTCATGACTTTTTGCAAAATATTTTGGGATTCTTTTCAGACGTGGAAGTCTAATAAAAAAATTCCATTACTTTTACAAGTATGGAGTGAACCCCATGCAGGTTTAGCCTACACCACCTAACACAGAGGCACCACTGGGTGGAGTTGAACCCGAGGCATCTGTCTGGGAGGCGAGAGTGCTAACCACTACACCACTTTAAAGTGTCAACTGCTGCCGTTAGAATGTCTTATGACTCCAATTTCGAAAAAATTCATATTTTTATTCAAATGTACGTTTTCTCACCGTTGTGCCCCTTCATATGACTAAAGATAGAATTTCATGACTTTTTGCAAAATATTTTGGGATTCTTTTCAGACGTGGAAGTTCAATAAAAAAATTCCATTACTTTTACAAGTATGGAGTAAACCCGATGCAGGCTTAGCCTACACCACCTAACACAGAGGCGCCACTGGGTGGAGTTGAACCCGAGGCATCTGTCTGGGAGGTGATAGTGCTAACCACTACACCACTGTACCGTGTCAACTCCTGCCGTTAGAATGTCTTATGACTCCAATTTCGAAAAAATTCAGATTTTTATTCAAATGTACGTTTTCTCACCGTCATGCCCCTTCATATGACTAAAGATAGAATTTCATGACTTTTTGCAAAATATTTTGGGATTTTTTTCAGATGCGGAATTTTTCAAAAAGTTTTTTCCATTACTTTTACAAGTATGGAGTGAACCCCATGCAGGCTTAGCCTACACCACCTAACACAGAGGCACCACTGGGTGGAGTTGAACCCGAGGCATCTGTCTGGGAAGCGAGAGTGCTAACCACTACACCACTGTACCGTGTCAACTGCTGCCGTTAGAATGTCTTATGACTCCAATTTCGAAAAAATTCAGATTTTTATTCAAATGTACGTTTTCTCACCGTCGTGCCCCTTCATATGACTAAGGATAGAATTTCATGACTTTTGCAAAATATTTTGGGATTCTTTTCAGACGTGGAAGTTTAAAAAAAGTTTTTTCCATTACTTTTACAAGTATGGAGTGAACCCCATGCAGGCTTAGCCTACACCACCTTACACAGAGGCGCCACTGGGTGGAGTTGAACCCGAGGCATCTGTCTGGGAGGCGCGAGTGCTAACCACTACACCACTGTACCGTGTCAAATGCTGCCGTTAGAATGTCTTATGACTCCAATTTCGAAAAAAATCATATTTTTATTCAAATGTACGTTTTCTAACCGTCGTGCCCCTTCATATGACTAAAGAGAGAATTTCATGACTTTTTGCAAAATATTTTGGGATTCTTTTCAGACGTGGAAGTCTAATAAAAAAATTCCATTACTTTTACAAGTATGGAGTGAACCCGATGCAGGCTTAGCCTACACCACCTAAAGCAGAGGCGCCACTGGGTGGAGTTGAACCCGAGGCATCTGTCTGGGAGGCGAGAGTGCTAACCACTACACCACTTTACCGTGTCAACTGCTGCCGTTAGAATGTCTTATGACTCCAATTTCGAAAAAATTCATATTTTTATTCAAATGTACGTTTTCTCACCGTTGTGCCCCTTCATATGACTAAAGATAGAATTTCATGACTTTTTGCAAAATATTTTGGGATTTTTTTCAGATGCGGAATTTTTCAAAAAGTTTTTCCATTACTTTTACAAGTATGGAGTGAACCCCATGCAGGCTTAGCCTACACCACCTAACACAGAGGCGCCACTGGGTGGAGTTGAACCCGAGGTATCTGTCTGGGAAGCGAGAGTGCTAACCACTACACCACTGTACCATGTCAACTGCTGCCGTTAGAATGTCTTATGACTCCAATTTCGAAAAAATTCAGATTTTTATTCTAATATACGTTTTCTCACCGTCGTGCCCCTTCATATGACTAAAGATAGAATTTCATGACTTTTTGCAAAATATTTTGGGATTCTTTTCAGACGCGGAATTTTTCAAAAAGTTTTTTCCATTACTTTTACAAGTATGGAGTGAACCCGATGCAGGCTTAGCCTACACCACCTAACACAGAGGCGCCACTGGGTGGAGTTGAACCCGAGGCATCTGTCTGGGAGGCGATAGTGCTAACCACTACACCACTGTACCGTGTCAACTGCTGCCGTTAGAATGTCTTATGACTCCAATTTTGAAAAAATTCAGATTTTTATTCAAAATTACGTTTTCTCACCGTCGTGCCCCTTCATATGACTAAAGATAGAATTTCATGACTTTTTGCAAAATATTTTGGGATTCTTTTCAGACGTGGAAGTTTAAAAAAAGTTTTTTCCATTACTTTTACAAGTATGGAGTGAACCCCATGCAGGCTTAGCCTACACCACCTAACACAGAGGCGCCACTGGGTGGAGTTGAACCCGAGGCATCTGTCTGGGAGGCGATAGTGCTAACCACTACATCACTGTACCGTGTCAACTGCTGCCGTTAGAATGTCTTATGACTCCAATTTTGAAAAAATTCAGATTTTTATTCAAAATTACGTTTTCTCACCGTCGTGCCCCTTCATATGACTAAAGATAGAATTTCATGACTTTTTGCAAAATATTTTGGGATTCTTTTCAGACGTGGAAGTTTAAAAAAAGTTTTTTCCATTACTTTTACAAGTATGGAGTGAACCCCATGCAGGCTTAGCCTACACCACCTAACACAGAGGCGCCACTGGGTGGAGTTGAACCCGAGGCATCTGTCTGGGAAGCGAGAGTGCTAACCACTACACCACTGTACCGTGTCAACTGCTGCCGTTAGAATGTCTTATGACTCCAATTTCGAAAAAATTCATATTTTTATTCAAATGTACGTTTTCTCACCGTCGTGCCCCTTCATATGACTAAAGATAGAATTTCATGACTTTTTGCAAAATATTTTGGGATTTTTTTCAGATGCGGAATTTTTCAAAAAGTTTTTTCCATTACTTTTACAAGTATGGAGTGAACCCAATGCAGGCTTAGCCTACACCACCTAACACAGAGGCGCCACTGGGTGGAGTTGAATCCGAGGCATCTGTCTGGGAGGCGACAGTGCTAACCACTACACCACTGTACCGTGTCAACTGCTGCTGTTAGAATGTCTTATGACTCCAATTTCAAAAAAATTCATATTTTTATTCAAATGTACGTTTTCTCACCGTCGTGCCCCTTCATATGACTAAAGATAGAATTTCATGACTTTTGCAAAATATTTTGGGATTCTTTTCAGACGTGGAAGTCTAATAAAAAAATTCCATTACTTTTACAAGTATGGAGTGAACCCCATGCAGGTTTAGCCTACACCACCTAACACAGAGGCGCCACTGGGTGGAGTTGAACCCGAGGCATCTGTCTGGGAGGCGAGAGTGCTAACCACTACACCACTTTACCGTGTCAACTGCTGCCGTTAGAATGTCTTATGACTCCAATTTCGAAAAAATTCATATTTTTATTCAAATGTACGTTTTCTCACCGTTGTGCCCCTTCATATGACTAAAGATAGAATTTCATGACTTTTTGCAAAATATTTTGGGATTCTTTTCAGACGTGGAAGTCTAATAAAAAAATTCCATTACTTTTACAAGTATGGAGTGAACCCCATGCAGGTTTAGCCTACACCACCTAACACAGAGGCACCACTGGGTGGAGTTGAACCCGAGGCATCTGTGTGGGAGGCGAGAGTGCTAACCACTACACCACTTAACCGTGTCAACTTCTGCCGTTAGAATGTCTTATGACTCCAATTTCGAAAAAATTCATATTTTTATTCAAATGTACGTTTTCTCACCGTCGTGCCCCTTCATATGACTAAAGATAGAATTTCATGACTTTTTGCAAAATATTTTGGGATTTTTTTCAGATGCGGAATTTTTCAAAAAGTTTTTTCCATTACTTTTACAAGTATGGAGTGAACCCAATGCAGGCTTAGCCTACACCACCTAACACAGAGGCGCCACTGGGTGGAGTTGAATCCGAGGCATCTGTCTGGGAGGCGACAGTGCTAACCACTACACCACTGTACCGTGTCAACTGCTGCTGTTAGAATGTCTTATGACTCCAATTTCAAAAAAATTCATATTTTTATTCAAATGTACGTTTTCTCACCGTCGTGCCCCTTCATATGACTAAAGATAGAATTTCATGACTTTTTGCAAAATATTTTGGGATTCTTTTCAGACGTGGAAGTCTAATAAAAAAATTCCATTACTTTTACAAGTATGGAGTGAACCCCATGCAGGTTTAGCCTACACCACCTAACACAGAGGCACCACTGGGTGGAGTTGAACCCGAGGCATCTGTCTGGGAGGCGAGAGTGCTAACCACTACACCACTTTACCGTGTCAACTGCTGCCGTTAGAATGTCTTATGACTCCAATTTCGAAAAAATTCATATTTTTATTCAAATGTACGTTTTCTCACCGTTGTGCCCCTTCATATGACTAAAGATAGAATTTCATGACTTTTTGCAAAATATTTTGGGATTTTTTTCAGATGCGGAATTTTTCAAAAAGTTTTTCCATTACTTTTACAAGTATGGAGTGAACCCAATGCAGGCTTAGCCTACACCACCTAACACAGAGGCGCCACTGGGTGGAGTTGAACCCGAGGCATCTGTCTGGGAAGCGAGAGTGCTAACCACTACACCACTGTACCGTGTCAACTGCTGCCGTTAGAATGTCTTATGACTCCAATTTCGAAAAAATTCAGATTTTTATTCAAATATACGTTTTCTCACCGTCGTGACCCTTCATATGACTAAAGATAGAATTTCATGACTTTTGCAAAATATTTTGGGATTCTTTTCAGACGTGGAAGTTTAAAAAAAGTTTTTTCCATTACTTTTACAAGTATGGAGTGAACCCCATGCAGGCTTAGCCTATACCACCTAACACAGAGGCGCCACTGGGTGGAGTTGAACCCGAGGTATCTGTCTGGGAAGCGAGAGTGCTAACCACTACACCACTGTACCATGTCAACTGCTGCCGTTAGAATGTCTTATGACTCCAATTTCGAAAAAATTCAGATTTTTATTCAAATGTACGTTTTCTCACCGTCGTGCCCCTTCATATGACTAAAGATAGAATTTCATGACTTTTTGCAAAATATTTTGGGATTCTTTTCAGACGCGGAATTTTTCAAAAAGTTTTTTCCATTACTTTTACAAGTATGGAGTGAACCCGATGCAGGCTTAGCCTACACCACCTAACACAGAGGCGCCACTGGGTGGAGTTGAACCCGAGGCATCTGTCTGGGAGGCGATAGTGCTAACCACTACACCACTGTACCGTGTCAACTGCTGCCGTTAGAATGTCTTATGACTCCAATTTTGAAAAAATTCAGATTTTTATTCAAAATTACGTTTTCTCACCGTCGTGCCCCTTCATATGACTAAAGATAGAATTTCATGACTTTTTGCAAAATATTTTGGGATTCTTTTCAGACGTGGAAGTTTAAAAAAAGTTTTTTCCATTACTTTTACAAGTATGGAGTGAACCCCATGCAGGCTTAGCCTACACCACCTAACACAGAGGCGCCACTGGGTGGAGTTGAACCCGAGGCATCTGTCTGGGAGGCGAGAGTGCTAACCACTACACCACTTTACCGTGTCAACTGCTGCCGTTAGAATGTCTTATGACTCCAATTTCGAAAAAATTCATATTTTTATTCAAATGTACGTTTTCTCACCGCTGTGCCCCTTCATATGACTAAAGATAGAATTTCATGACTTTTTGCAAAATATTTTGGGATTTTTTTCAGATGCGGAATTTTTCAAAAAGTTTTTCCATTACTTTTACAAGTATGGAGTGAACCCAATGCAGGCTTAGCCTACACCACCTAAAGCAAAGGCGCCACTGGGTGGAGTTGAACCCGAGGCATCTGTCTGGGAGGCGATAGTGCTAACCACTACACCACTGTACCGTGTCAACTGCTGCCGTTAGAATGTCTTATGACTCCAATTTTGAAAAAATTCAGATTTTTATTCAAAATTACGTTTTCTCACCGTCGTGCCCCTTCATATGACTAAAGATAGAATTTCATGACTTTTTGCAAAATATTTTGGGATTCTTTTCAGACGTGGAAGTTTAAAAAAAGTTTTTTCCATTACTTTTACAAGTATGGAGTGAACCCCATGCAGGCTTAGCCTACACCACCTAACACAGAGGCGCCACTGGGTGGAGTTGAACCCGAGGCATCTGTCTGGGAGGCGAGAGTGCTAACCACTACACCACTTTACCGTGTCAACTGCTGCCGTTAGAATGTCTTATGACTCCAATTTCGAAAAAATTCATATTTTTATTCAAATGTACGTTTTCTCACCGCTGTGCCCCTTCATATGACTAAAGATAGAATTTCATGACTTTTTGCAAAATATTTTGGGATTTTTTTCAGATGCGGAATTTTTCAAAAAGTTTTTCCATTACTTTTACAAGTATGGAGTGAACCCAATGCAGGCTTAGCCTACACCACCTAAAGCAAAGGCGCCACTGGGTGGAGTTGAACCCGAGGCATCTGTCTGGGAAGCGAGAGTGCTAACCACTACACCACTGTACCGTGTCAACTGCTGCCGTTAGAATGTCTTATGACTCCAATTTCGAAAAAATTCAGATTTTTATTCAAATGTACGTTTTCTCACCGTCGTGCCCCTTTATATGACTAAAGATAGAATTTCATGACTTTTTGCAAAATATTTTGGGATTCTTTTCAGACGTGGAAGTTTAAAAAAAAAATTTTCCATTACTTTTACAAGTATGGAGTGAACCCCATGCAGGCTTAGCCTACACCACCTAACACAGAGGCGCCACTGGGTGGAGTTGAACCCGAGGCATCTGTCTGGGAGGCGAGAGTGCTAACCACTACACCACTTTACCGTGTCAACTGCTGCCGTTAGAATGTCTTATGACTCCAATTTCGAAAAAATTCATATTTTTATTCAAATGTACGTTTTCTCACCGCTGTGCCCCTTCATATGACTAAAGATAGAATTTCATGACTTTTTGCAAAATATTTTGGGATTTTTTTCAGATGCGGAATTTTTCAAAAAGTTTTTCCATTACTTTTACAAGTATGGAGTGAACCCAATGCAGGCTTAGCCTACACCACCTAAAGCAGAGGCGCCACTGGGTGGAGTTGAACCCGAGGCATCTGTCTGGGAGGCGATAGTGCTAACCACTACACCACTATACCGTGTCAACTCCTGCCGTTAGAATGTCTTATGACTCCAATTTCGAAAAAATTCAGATTTTTATTCAAATGTACGTTTTCTCACCGTCGTGCCCCTTCATATGACTAAAGATAGAATTTCATGACTTTTTGCAAAATATTTTGGGATTCTTTTCAGACGTGGAAGTTCAATAAAAAAATTCCATTACTTTTACAAGTATGGAGTAAACCCGATGCAGGCTTAGCCTACACCACCTAACACAGAGGCGCCACTGGGTGGAGTTGAACCCGAGGCATCTGTCTGGGAGGTGATAGTGCTAACCACTACACCACTGTACCGTGTCAACTCCTGCCGTTAGAATGTCTTATGACTCCAATTTCGAAAAAATTCAGATTTTTATTCAAATGTACGTTTTCTCACCGTCGTGCCCCTTCATATGACTAAAGATAGAATTTCATGACTTTTTGCAAAATATTTTGGGATTTTTTTCAGATGCGGAATTTTTCAAAAAGTTTTTTCCATTACTTTTACAAGTATGGAGTGAACCCAATGCCGGCTTAGCCTACACCACCTAACACAGAGGCACCACTGGGTGGAGTTGAACCCGAGGCATCTGTCTGGGAAGCGAGAGTGCTAACCACTACACCACTGTACCGTGTCAACTGCTGCCGTTAGAATGTCTTATGACTCCAATTTCGAAAAAATTCAGATTTTTATTCAAATGTACGTTTTCTCACCGTCGTGCCCCTTCATATGACTAAAGATAGAATTTCATGACTTTTTGCAAAATATTTTGGGATTCTTTTCAGACGTGGAAGTTCAATAAAAAAATTCCATTACTTTTACAAGTATGGAGTAAATCCGATGCAGGCTTAGCCTACACCACCTAACACAGAGGCGCCACTGGGTGGAGTTGAACCCGAGGCATCTGTCTGGGAGGCGATAGTGCTAACCACTACACCACTGTACCGTGTCAACTCCTGCCGTTAGAATGTCTTATGACTCCAATTTCGAAAAAATTCAGATTTTTATTCAAATGTACGTTTTCTCACCGTCGTGCCCCTTCATATGACTAAAGATAGAATTTCATGACTTTTTGCAAAATATTTTGGGATTTTTTTCAGATGCGGAATTTTTCAAAAAGTTTTTTCCATTACTTTTACAAGTATGGAGTGAACCCAATGCCGGCTTAGCCTACACCACCTAACACAGAGGCACCACTGGGTGGAGTTGAACCCGAGGCATCTGTCTGGGAAGCGAGAGTGCTAACCACTACACCACTGTACCGTGTCAACTGCTGCCGTTAGAATGTCTTATGACTCCAATTTCGAAAAAATTCAGATTTTTATTCAAATGTACGTTTTCTCACCGTCGTGCCCCTTCATATGACTAAAGATAGAATTTCATGACTTTTTGCAAAATATTTTGGGATTCTTTTCAGACGTGGAAGTTCAATAAAAAAATTCCATTACTTTTACAAGTATGGAGTAAATCCGATGCAGGCTTAGCCTACACCACCTAACACAGAGGCGCCACTGGGTGGAGTTGAACCCGAGGCATCTGTCTGGGAGGCGATAGTGCTAACCACTACACCACTGTACCGTGTCAACTGCTGCCGTTAGAATGTCTTATGACTCCAATTTTGAAAAAATTCAGATTTTTATTCAAAATTACGTTTTCTCACCGTCGTGCCCCTTCATATGACTAAAGATAGAATTTCATGACTTTTTGCAAAATATTTTGGGATTCTTTTCAGACGTGGAAGTTTAAAAAAAGTTTTTTCCATTACTTTTACAAGTATGGAGTGAACCCCATGCAGGCTTAGCCTACACCACCTAACACAGAGGCGCCACTGGGTGGAGTTGAACCCGAGGCATCTGTCTGGGAAGCGAGAGTGCTAACCACTACACCACTGTACCGTGTCAACTGCTGCCGTTAGAATGTCTTATGACTCCAATTTCGAAAAAATTCATATTTTTATTCAAATGTACGTTTTCTCACCGTCGTGCCCCTTCATATGACTAAAGATAGAATTTCATGACTTTTTGCAAAATATTTTGGGATTTTTTTCAGATGCGGAATTTTTCAAAAAGTTTTTTCCATTACTTTTACAAGTATGGAGTGAACCCGATGCAGGCTTAGCCTACACCACCTAACACAGAGGCGCCACTGGGTGGAGTTGAATCCGAGGCATCTGTCTGGGAGGCGACAGTGCTAACCACTACACCACTGTACCGTGTCAACTGCTGCTGTTAGAATGTCTTATGACTCCAATTTCAAAAAAATTCATATTTTTATTCAAATGTACGTTTTCTCACCGTCGTGCCCCTTCATATGACTAAAGATAGAATTTCATGACTTTTTGCAAAATATTTTGGGATTCTTTTCAGACGTGGAAGTTCAATAAAAAAATTCCATTACTTTTACAAGTATGGAGTAAACCCGATGCAGGCTTAGCCTACACCACCTAACACATAGGCGCCACTGGGTGGAGTTGAACCCGAGGCATCTGTCTGGGAGGTGATAGTGCTAACCACTACACCACTGTACCGTGTCAACTCCTGCCGTTAGAATGTCTTATGACTCCAATTTCGAAAAAATTCAGATTTTTATTCAAATGTACGTTTTCTCACCGTCGTGCCCCTTCATATGACTAAAGATAGAATTTCATGACTTTTTGCAAAATATTTTGGGATTTTTTTCAGATGCGGAATTTTTCAAAAAGTTTTTTCCATTACTTTTACAAGTATGGGGTGAACCCAATGCAGGCTTAGCCTACACCACCTGACACAGAGGCACCACTGGGTGGAGTTGAACCCGAGGCATCTGTCTGGGAGGCGCGAGTGCTAACCACTACACCACTGTACCGTGTCAAATGCTGCCGTTAGAATGTCTTATGACTCCAATTTCGAAAAAAATCATATTTTTATTCAAATGTACGTTTTCTAACCGTCGTGCCCCTTCATATGACTAAAGAGAGAATTTCATGACTTTTTGCAAAATATTTTGGGATTCTTTTCAGACGTGGAAGTCTAATAAAAAAATTCCATTACTTTTACAAGTACGGAGTGAACCCGATGCAGGCTTAGCCTACACCACCTAAAGCAGAGGCGCCACTGGGTGGAGTTGAACCCGAGGCATCTGTCTGGGAGGCGAGAGTGCTAACCACTACACCACTTTACCGTGTCAACTGCTGCCGTTAGAATGTCTTATGACTCCAATTTCGAAAAAATTCATATTTTTATTCAAATGTACGTTTTCTCACCGTTGTGCCCCTTCATATGACTAAAGATAGAATTTCATGACTTTTTGCAAAATATTTTGGGATTTTTTTCAGATGCGGAATTTTTCAAAAAGTTTTTCCATTACTTTTACAAGTATGGAGTGAAACCCATGCAGGCTTAGCCTACACCACCTAACACAGAGGCGCCACTGGGTGGAGTTGAACCCGAGGTATCTGTCTGGGAAGCGAGAGTGCTAACCACTACACCACTGTACCATGTCAACTGCTGCCGTTAGAATGTCTTATGACTCCAATTTCGAAAAAATTCAGATTTTTATTCAAATGTACGTTTTCTCACCGTCGTGCCCCTTCATATGACTAAAGATAGAATTTCATGACTTTTTGCAAAATATTTTGGGATTCTTTTCAGACGCGGAATTTTTCAAAAAGTTTTTTCCATTACTTTTACAAGTATGGAGTGAACCCGATGCAGGCTTAGCCTACACCACCTAACACAGAGGCGCCACTGGGTGGAGTTGAACCCGAGGCATCTGTCTGGGAGGCGATAGTGCTAACCACTACACCACTGTACCGTGTCAACTGCTGCCGTTAGAATGTCTTATGACTCCAATTTTGAAAAAATTCAGATTTTTATTCAAAATTACGTTTTCTCACCGTCGTGCCCCTTCATATGACTAAAGATAGAATTTCATGACTTTTTGCAAAATATTTTGGGATTCTTTTCAGACGTGGAAGTTTAAAAAAAGTTTTTTCCATTACTTTTACAAGTATGGAGTGAACCCCATGCAGGCTTAGCCTACACCACCTAACACAGAGGCGCCACTGGGTGGAGTTGAACCCGAGGCATCTGTCTGGGAAGCGAGAGTGCTAACCACTACACCACTGTACCGTGTCAACTGCTGCCGTTAGAATGTCTTATGACTCCAATTTCGAAAAAATTCAGATTTTTATTCAAATGTACGTTTTCTCACCGTCGTGCCCCTTCATATGACTAAGGATAGAATTTCATGACTTTTGCAAAATATTTTGGGATTCTTTTCAGACGTGGAAGTTTAAAAAAAGTTTTTTCCATTACTTTTACAAGTATGGAGTGAACCCCATGCAGGCTTAGCCTACACCACCTAACACAGAGGCGCCACTGGGTGGAGTTGAACCCGAGGCATCTGTCTGGGAGGCGAGAGTGCTAACCACTACACCACTGTACCGTTTCAAATGCTGCCGTTAGAATGTCTTATGACTCCAATTTCGAAAAAAATCATATTTTTATTCAAATGTACGTTTTCTAACCGTCGTGCCCCTTCATATGACTAAAGAGAGAATTTCATGACTTTTTGCAAAATATTTTGGGATTCTTTTCAGACGTGGAAGTCTAATAAAAAAATTCCATTACTTTTACAAGTATGGAGTGAACCCGATGCAGGCTTAGCCTACACCACCTAAAGCAGAGGCGCCACTGGGTGGAGTTGAACCCGAGGCATCTGTCTGGGAGGCGAGAGTGCTAACCACTACACCACTTTACCGTGTCAACTGCTGCCGTTAGAATGTCTTATGACTCCAATTTCGAAAAAATTCATATTTTTATTCAAATGTACGTTTTCTCACCGTTGTGCCCCTTCATATGACTAAAGATAGAATTTCATGACTTTTTGCAAAATATTTTGGGATTTTTTTCAGATGCGGAATTTTTCAAAAAGTTTTTCCATTACTTTTACAAGTATGGAGTGAACCCCATGCAGGCTTAGCCTACACCACCTAACACAGAGGCGCCACTGGGTGGAGTTGAACCCGAGGTATCTGTCTGGGAAGCGAGAGTGCTAACCACTACACCACTGTACCATGTCAACTGCTGCCGTTAGAATGTCTTATGACTCC
Source organism: Gasterosteus aculeatus (assembly GCF_964276395.1). Classification (NCBI taxonomy): domain Eukaryota; kingdom Metazoa; phylum Chordata; class Actinopteri; order Perciformes; family Gasterosteidae; genus Gasterosteus; species Gasterosteus aculeatus. Next base: position 19,558,086 of record NC_135703.1, read on the forward strand.
AATTTCGAAAAAATTCAGATTTTTATTCAAATATACGTTTTCTCACCGTCGTGCCCCTTCATATGACTAAAGATAGAATTTCATGACTTTTTGCAAAATATTTTGGGATTCTTTTCAGACGCGGAATTTTTCAAAAAGTTTTTTCCATTACTTTTACAAGTATGGAGTGAACCCGATGCAGGCTTAGCCTACACCACCTAACACAGAGGCGCCACTGGGTGGAGTTGAACCCGAGGCATCTGTCTGGGAGGCGATAGTGCTAACCACTACACCACTGTACCGTGTCAACTGCTGCCGTTAGAATGTCTTATGACTCCAATTTTGAAAAAATTCAGATTTTTATTCAAAATTACGTTTTCTCACCGTCGTGCCCCTTCATATGACTAAAGATAGAATTTCATGACTTTTTGCAAAATATTTTGGGATTCTTTTCAGATGTGGAAGTTTAAAAAAAGTTTTTTCCATTACTTTTACAAGTATGGAGTGAACCCCATGCAGGCTTAGCCTACACCACCTAACACAGAGGCGCCACTGGGTGGAGTTGAACCCGAGGCATCTGTCTGGGAGGCGAGAGTGCTAACCACTACACCACTGTACCGTGTCAACTGCTGCCGTTAGAATGTCTTATGACTCCAATTTCGAAAAAATTCATATTTTTATTCAAATGTACGTTTTCTCACCGTCGTGCCCCTTCATATGACTAAAGATAGAACTTCATGACTTTTTGCAAAATATTTTGGGATTCTTTTCAGACGCGGAATTTTTCAAAAAGTTTTTTCCATTACTTTTACAAGTATGGAGTGAACCCGATGCAGGCTTAGCCTACACCACCTAACACAGAGGCGCCACTGGGTGGAGTTGAACCCGAGGCATCTGTCTGGGAGGCGATAGTGCTAACCACTACATCACTGTACCGTGTCAACTGCTGCCGTTAGAATGTCTTATGACTCCAATTTTGAAAAAATTCAGATTTTTATTCAAAATTACGTTTTCTCACCGTCGTGCCCCTTCATATGACTAAAGATAGAATTTCATGACTTTTTGCAAAATATTTTGGGATTCTTTTCAGACGTGGAAGTTTAAAAAAAGTTTTTTCCATTACTTTTACAAGTATGGAGTGAACCCCATGCAGGCTTAGCCTACACCACCTAACACAGAGGCGCCACTGGGTGGAGTTGAACCCGAGGCATCTGTCTGGGAAGCGAGAGTGCTAACCACTACACCACTGTACCGTGTCAATTGCTGCCGTTAGAATGTCTTATGACTCCAATTTCGAAAAAATTCATATTTTTATTCAAATGTACGTTTTCTCACCGTCGTGCCCCTTCATATGACTAAAGATAGAATTTCATGACTTTTTGCAAAATATTTTGGGATTTTTTTCAGATGCGGAATTTTTCAAAAAGTTTTTTCCATTACTTTTACAAGTATGGAGTGAACCCAATGCAGGCTTAGCCTACACCACCTAACACAGAGGCGCCACTGGGTGGAGTTGAATCCGAGGCATCTGTCTGGGAGGCGACAGTGCTAACCACTACACCACTGTACCGTGTCAACTGCTGCTGTTAGAATGTCTTATGACTCCAATTTCAAAAAAATTCATATTTTTATTCAAATGTACGTTTTCTCACCGTCGTGCCCCTTCATATGACTAAAGATAGAATTTCATGACTTTTGCAAAATATTTTGGGATTCTTTTCAGACGTGGAAGTCTAATAAAAAAATTCCATTACTTTTACAAGTATGGAGTGAACCCCATGCAGGTTTAGCCTACACCACCTAACACAGAGGCGCCACTGGGTGGAGTTGAACCCGAGGCATCTGTCTGGGAGGCGAGAGTGCTAACCACTACACCACTTTACCGTGTCAACTGCTGCCGTTAGAATGTCTTATGACTCCAATTTCGAAAAAATTCATATTTTTATTCAAATGTACGTTTTCTCACCGTTGTGCCCCTTCATATGACTAAAGATAGAATTTCATGACTTTTTGCAAAATATTTTGGGATTCTTTTCAGACGTGGAAGTCTAATAAAAAAATTCCATTACTTTTACAAGTATGGAGTGAACCCCATGCAGGTTTAGCCTACACCACCTAACACAGAGGCACCACTGGGTGGAGTTGAACCCGAGGCATCTGTCTGGGAGGCGAGAGTGCTAACCACTACACCACTTTACCGTGTCAACTGCTGCCGTTAGAATGTCTTATGACTCCAATTTCGAAAAAATTCATATTTTTATTCAAATGTACGTTTTCTCACCGTTGTGCCCCTTCATATGACTAAAGATAGAATTTCATGACTTTTTGCAAAATATTTTGGGATTTTTTTCAGATGCGGAATTTTTCAAAAAGTTTTTCCATTACTTTTACAAGTATGGAGTGAACCCAATGCAGGCTTAGCCTACACCACCTAACACAGAGGCGCCACTGGGTGGAGTCGAACCCGAGGCATCTGTCTGGGAAGCGAGAGTGCTAACCACTACACCACTGTACCGTGTCAACTGCTGCCGTTAGAATGTCTTATGACTCCAATTTCGAAAAAATTCAGATTTTTATTCAAATATACGTTTTCTCACCGTCGTGACCCTTCATATGACTAAAGATAGAATTTCATGACTTTTGCAAAATATTTTGGGATTCTTTTCAGACGTGGAAGTTTAAAAAAAGTTTTTTCCATTACTTTTACAAGTATGGAGTGAACCCCATGCAGGCTTAGCCTATACCACCTAACACAGAGGCGCCACTGGGTGGAGTTGAACCCGAGGCATCTGTCTGGGAGGCGAGAGTGCTAACCACTACACCACTGTACCGTGTCAACTGCTGCCGTTAGAATGTCTTATGACTCCAATTTCGAAAAAATTCATATTTTATTTCAAATGTACGTTTTCTCACCGTCGTGCCCCTTCATATGACTAAAGATAGAATTTCATGACTTTTTGCAAAATATTTTGGGATTCTTTTCAGACGTGTAAGTTTAATAAAAAAAATCCATTACTTTTACAAGTATGGAGTGAACCCGATGCAGGCTTAGCCTACACAACCTAACACAGAGGCGCCACTGGGTGGAGTTGAACCCGAGGCATCTGACTGGGAGGTGACAGTGCTAACCACTACACCACTGTACCGTGTCAACTGCTGCTGTTAGAATGTCTTATGACTCCAATTTAAAAAAAAATCATATTTTTATTCAAATGTACGTTTTCTCACCGTCGTGCCCCTTCATATGACTAAAGATAGAATTTCATGACTTTTTGCAAAATATTTTGGGATTTTTTTCAGATGCGGAATTTTTCAAAAAGTTTTTCCATTACTTTTACAAGTATGGAGTGAACCCAATGCAGGCTTAGCCTACACCACCTAACACAGAGGCACCACTGGGTGGAGTTGAACCCGAGGCATCTGAGGCATTCAAAATGTACGTTTTCTCACCGTCGTGCCCCTTCATATGACTAAAGATAGAATTTCATGACTTTTTGCAAAATATTTTGGGATTTTTTTCAGATGCGGAATTTTTCAAAAAGTTTTTTCCATTACTTTTACAAGTATGGAGTGAACCCAATGCCGGCTTAGCCTACACCACCTAACACAGAGGCACCACTGGGTGGAGTTGAACCCGAGGCATCTGTCTGGGAAGGGAGAGTGCTAACCACTACACCACTGTACCGTGTCAACTGCTGCCGTTAGAATGTCTTATGACTCCAATTTCGAAAAAATTCAGATTTTTATTCAAATGTACGTTTTCTCACCGTCGTGCCCCTTCATATGACTAAAGATAGAATTTCATGACTTTTTGCAAAATATTTTGGGATTCTTTTCAGACGTGGAAGTTCAATAAAAAAATTCCATTACTTTTACAAGTATGGAGTAAATCCGATGAAGGCTTAGCCTACACCACCTAACACAGAGGCGCCACTGGGTGGAGTTGAACCCGAGGCATCTGTCTGGGAAGCGAGAGTGCTAACCACTACACCACTGTACCGTGTCAACTGCTGCCGTTAGAATGTCTTATGACTCCAATTTCGAAAAAAATCAGATTTTTATTCAAATGTACGTTTTCTCACCGTCGTGCCCCTTCATATGACTAAAGATAGAATTTCATGACTTTTGCAAAATATTTTGGGATTCTTTTCAAACGTGGAAGTTTAAAAAAAGTTTTTTCCATTACTTTTACAAGTATGGAGTGAACCCCATGCAGGCTTAGCCTACACCACCTAACACAGAGGCGCCACTGGGTGGAGTTGAACCCGAGGTATCTGTCTGGGAAGCGAGAGTGCTAACCACTACACCACTGTACCATGTCAACTGCTGCCGTTAGAATGTCTTATGACTCCAATTTCGAAAAAATTCAGATTTTTATTCAAATGTACGTTTTCTCACCGTCGTGCCCCTTCATATGACTAAAGATAGAATTTCATGACTTTTTGCAAAATATTTTGGGATTCTTTTCAGACGTGGAATTTTTCAAAAAGTTTTTTCCATTACTTTTACAAGTATGGAGTGAACCCGATGCAGGCTTAGCCTACACCACTTAACACAGAGGCGCCACTGGGTGGAGTTGAACCCGAGGCATCTGTCTGGGAGGCGATAGTGCTAACCACTACACCACTGTACCGTGTCAACTGCTGCCGTTAGAATGTCTTATGACTCCAATTTTGAAAAAATTCAGATTTTTATTCAAAATTACGTTTTCTCACCGTCGTGCCCCTTCATATGACTAAAGATAGAATTTCATGACTTTTTGCAAAATATTTTGGGATTCTTTTCAGACGTGGAAGTTTAAAAAAAGTTTTTTCCATTACTTTTACAAGTATGGAGTGAACCCCATGCAGGCTTAGCCTACACCACCTAACACAGAGGCGCCACTGGGTGGAGTTGAACCCGAGGCATCTGTCTGGGAGGCGAGAGTGCTAACCACTACACCACTGTACCGTGTCAACTGCTGCCGTTAGAATGTCTTATGACTCCAATTTCGAAAAAATTCATATTTTTATTCAAATGTACGTTTTCTCACCGTCGTGCCCCTTCATATGACTAAAGATAGAATTTCATGACTTTTTGCAAAATATTTTGGGATTTTTTTCAGATGCGGAATTTTTCAAAAAGTTTTTTCCATTACTTTTACAAGTATGGGGTGAACCCGATGCAGGCTTAGCCTACACCACCTAACACAGAGGCACCACTGGGTGGAGTTGAACCCGAGGCATCTGTCTGGGAAGCGAGAGTGCTAACCACTACACCACTGTACCGTGTCAACTGCTGCCGTTAGAATGTCTTATGACTCCAATTTCGAAAAAATTCAGATTTTTATTCAAATGTACGTTTTCTCACCGTCGTGCCCCTTCATATGACTAAGGATAGAATTTCATGACTTTTGCAAAATATTTTGGGATTCTTTTCAGACGTGGAAGTTTAAAAAAAGTTTTTTCCATTACTTTTACAAGTATGGAGTGAACCCCATGCAGGCTTAGCCTACACCACCTTACACAGAGGCGCCACTGGGTGGAGTTGAACCCGAGGCATCTGTCTGGGAGGCGCGAGTGCTAACCACTACACCACTGTACCGTGTCAAATGCTGCCGTTAGAATGTCTTATGACTCCAATTTCGAAAAAAATCATATTTTTATTCAAATGTACGTTTTCTAACCGTCGTGCCCCTTCATATGACTAAAGAGAGAATTTCATGACTTTTTGCAAAATATTTTGGGATTCTTTTCAGACGTGGAAGTCTAATAAAAAAATTCCATTACTTTTACAAGTATGGAGTGAACCCGATGCAGGCTTAGCCTACACCACCTAAAGCAGAGGCGCCACTGGGTGGAGTTGAACCCGAGGCATCTGTCTGGGAGGCGAGAGTGCTAACCACTACACCACTTTACCGTGTCAACTACTGCCGTTAGAATGTCTTATGACTCCAATTTCGAAAAAATTCATATTTTTATTCAAATGTACGTTTTCTCACCGTTGTGCCCCTTCATATGACTAAAGATAGAATTTCATGACTTTTTGCAAAATATTTTGGGATTTTTTTCAGATGCGGAATTTTTCAAAAAGTTTTTCCATTACTTTTACAAGTATGGAGTGAACCCCATGCAGGCTTAGCCTACACCACCTAACACAGAGGCGCCACTGGGTGGAGTTGAACCCGAGGTATCTGTCTGGGAAGCGAGAGTGCTAACCACTACAGCACTGTACCATGTCAACTGCTGCCGTTAGAATGTCTTATGACTCCAATTTCGAAAAAATTCAGATTTTTATTCAAATGTACGTTTTCTCACCGTCGTGCCCCTTCATATGACTAAAGATAGAATTTCATGACTTTTTGCAAAATATTTTGGGATTCTTTTCAGACGCGGAATTTTTCAAAAAGTTTTTCCATTACTTTTACAAGTATGGAGTGAACCCGATGCAGGCTTAGCCTACACCACCTAACACAGAGGCGCCACTGGGTGGAGTTGAACCCGAGGCATCTGTCTGGGAGGCGATAGTGCTAACCACTACACCACTGTACCGTGTCAACTGCTGCCGTTAGAATGTCTTATGACTCCAATTTTGAAAAAATTCAGATTTTTATTCAAAATTACGTTTTCTCACCGTCGTGCCCCTTCATATGACTAAAGATAGAATTTCATGACTTTTTGCAAAATATTTTGGGATTCTTTTCAGACGTGGAAGTTTAAAAAAAGTTTTTTCCATTACTTTTACAAGTATGGAGTGAACCCCATGCAGGCTTAGCCTACACCACCTAACACAGAGGCGCCACTGGGTGGAGTTGAACCCGAGGCATCTGTCTGGGAAGCGAGAGTGCTAACCACTACACCACTGTACCGTGTCAACTGCTGCCGTTAGAATGTCTTATGACTCCAATTTCGAAAAAATTCAGATTTTTATTCAAATGTACGTTTTCTCACCGTCGTGCCCCTTCATATGACTAAGGATAGAATTTCATGACTTTTGCTAAATATTTTGGGATTCTTTTCAGACGTGGAAGTTTAAAAAAAGTTTTTTCCATTACTTTTACAAGTATGGAGTGAACCCCATGCAGGCTTAGCCTACACCACCTAACACAGAGGCGCCACTGGGTGGAGTTGAACCCGAGGCATCTGTCTGGGAGGCGAGAGTGCTAACCACTGCACCACTGTACCGTGTCAAATGCTGCCGTTAGAATGTCTTATGACTCCAATTTCGAAAAAAATCATATTTTTATTCAAATGTACGTTTTCTAACCGTCGTGCCCCTTCATATGACTAAAGATAGAATTTCATGACTTTTTGCAAAATATTTTGGGATTTTTTTCAGATGCGGAATTTTTCAAAAAGTTTTTTCCATTACTTTTACAAGTATGGAGTGAACCCGATGCAGGCTTAGCCTACACCACTTAACACAGAGGCGCCACTGGGTGGAGTTGAATCCGAGGCATCTGTCTGGGAGGCGACAGTGCTAACCACTACACCACTGTACCGTGTCAACTGCTGCTGTTAGAATGTCTTATGACTCCAATTTCAAAAAAATTCATATTTTTATTCAAATGTACGTTTTCTCACCGTTGTGCCCCTTCATATGACTAAAGATAGAATTTCATGACTTTTTGCAAAATATTTTGGGATTCTTTTCAGACGTGGAAGTTCAATAAAAAAATTCCATTACTTTTACAAGTATGGAGTAAACCCGATGCAGGCTTAGCCTACACCACCTAAAACAGAGGCGCCACTGGGTGGAGTTGAACCCGAGGCATCTGTCTGGGAGGTGATAGTGCTAACCACTACACCACTGTACCGTGTCAACTCCTGCCGTTAGAATGTCTTATGACTCCAATTTCGAAAAAATTCAGATTTTTATTCAAATGTACGTTTTCTCACCGTCGTGCCCCTTCATATGACTAAAGATAGAATTTCATGACTTTTTGCAAAATATTTTGGGATTTTTTTCAGATGCGGAATTTTTCAAAAAGTTTTTTCCATTACTTTTACAAGTATGGGGTGAACCCAATGCAGGCTTAGCCTACACCACCTAACACAGAGGCACCACTGGGTGGAGTTGAACCCGAGGCATCTGTCTGGGAAGCGAGAGTGCTAACCACTACACCACTGTACCGTGTCAACTGCTGCCGTTAGAATGTCTTATGACTCCAATTTCGAAAAAATTCAGATTTTTATTCAAATGTACGTTTTCTCACCGTCGTGCCCCTTCATATGACTAAGGATAGAATTTCATGACTTTTGCAAAATATTTTGGGATTCTTTTCAGACGTGGAAGTTTAAAAAAAGTTTTTTCCATTACTTTTACAAGTATGGAGTGAACCCCATGCAGGCTTAGCCTACACCACCTTACACAGAGGCGCCACTGGGTGGAGTTGAACCCGAGGCATCTGTCTGGGAGGCGCGAGTGCTAACCACTACACCACTGTACCGTGTCAAATGCTGCCGTTAGAATGTCTTATGACTCCAATTTCGAAAAAAATCATATTTTTATTCAAATGTACGTTTTCTAACCGTCGTGCCCCTTCATATGACTAAAGAGAGAATTTCATGACTTTTTGCAAAATATTTTGGGATTCTTTTCAGACGTGGAAGTCTAATAAAAAAATCCCATTACTTTTACAAGTATGGAGTGAACCCGATGCAGGCTTAGCCTACACCACCTAAAGCAGAGGCGCCACTGGGTGGAGTTGAACCCGAGGCATCTGTCTGGGAGGCGAGAGTGCTAACCACTACACCACTTTACCGTGTCAACTGCTGCCGTTAGAATGTCTTATGACTCCAATTTCGAAAAAATTCATATTTTTATTCAAATGTACGTTTTCTCACCGTTGTGCCCCTTCATATGACTAAAGATAGAATTTCATGACTTTTTGCAAAATATTTTGGGATTTTTTTCAGATGCGGAATTTTTCAAAAAGTTTTTCCATTACTTTTACAAGTATGGAGTGAACCCCATGCAGGCTTAGCCTACACCACCTAACACAGAGGCGCCACTGGGTGGAGTTGAACCCGAGGTATCTGTCTGGGAAGCGAGAGTGCTAACCACTACACCACTGTACCATGTCAACTGCTGCCGTTAGAATGTCTTATGACTCCAATTTCGAAAAAATTCAGATTTTTATTCAAATGTACGTTTTCTCACCGTCGTGCCCCTTCATATGACTAAAGATAGAATTTCATGACTTTTTGCAAAATATTTTGGGATTCTTTTCAGACGCGGAATTTTTCAAAAAGTTTTTTCCATTACTTTTAAAAGTATGGAGTGAACCCGATGCAGGCTTAGCCTACACCACCTAACACAGAGGCGCCACTGGGTGGAGTTGAACCCGAGGCATCTGTCTGGGAGGCGATAGTGCTAACCACTACACCACTGTACCGTGTCAACTGCTGCCGTTAGAATGTCTTATGACTCCAATTTCGAAAAAATTCAGATTTTTATTCAAATGTACGTTTTCTCACCGTCGTGCCCCTTCATATGACTAAAAATAGAATTTCATGACTTTTTGCAAAATATTTTGGGATTCTTTTCAGACGTGGAAGTTCAATAAAAAAATTCCATTACTTTTACAAGTATGGAGTAAACCCGATGCAGGCTTAGCCTACACCACCTAACACAGAGGCGCCACTGGGTGGAGTTGAACCCGAGGCATCTGTCTGGGAGGCGATAGTGCTAACCACTACACCACTGTACCGTGTCAACTCCTGCCGTTAGAATGTCTTATGACTCCAATTTAGAAAAAATTCATATTTTTATTCAAATGTACGTTTTCTCACCGTCGTGCCCCTTCATATGACTAAAGATAGAATTTCATGACTTTTGCAAAATATTTTGGGATTTTTTTCAGATGCGGAATTTTCCAAAAATTTTTCCATTACTTTTACAAGTATGGAGTGAACCCAATGCAGGCTTAGCCTACACCACCTAACACAGAGGCGCCACTGGGTGGAGTTGAACCCGAGGCATCTGTCTGGGAAGCGAGAGTGCTAACCACTACACCACTGTACCGTGTCAACTGCTGCCGTTAGAATGTCTTATGACTCCAATTTCGAAAAAATTCAGATTTTTATTCAAATGTACGTTTTCTCACCGTCGTGCCCCTTCATATGACTAAAGATTGAATTTCATGACTTTTGCAAAATATTTTGGGATTCTTTTCAGACGTGGAAGTTTAAAAAAAGTTTTTTCCATTACTTTTACAAGTATGGAGTGAACCCCATGCAGGCTTAGCCTACACCACCTAACACAGAGGCGCCACTGGGTGGAGTTGAACCCGAGGCATCTGTCTGGGAAGCGAGAGTGCTAACCACTACACCACTGTACCGTGTCAACTGCTGCCGTTAGAATGTCTTATGACTCCAATTTCGAAAAAATTCAGATTTTTATTCAAATGTACGTTTTCTCACCGTCGTGCCCCTTCATATGACTAAAAATAGAATTTCATGACTTTTTGCAAAATATTTTGGGATTCTTTTCAGACGTGGAAGTTCAATAAAAAAATTCCATTACTTTTACAAGTATGGAGTAAACCCGATGCAGGCTTAGCCTACACCACCTAACACAGAGGCGCCACTGGGTGGAGTTGAACCCGAGGCATCTGTCTGGGAGGCGATAGTGCTAACCACTACACCACTGTACCGTGTCAACTCCTGCCGTTAGAATGTCTTATGACTCCAATTTAGAAAAAAATTCATATTTTTATTCAAATGTACGTTTTCTCACCGTCGTGCCCCTTCATATGACTAAAGATAGAATTTCATGACTTTTGCAAAATATTTTGGGATTTTTTTCAGATGCGGAATTTTTCAAAAAGTTTTTCCATTACTTTTACAAGTATGGAGTGAACCCAATGCAGGCTTAGCCTACACCACCTAACACAGAGGCGCCACTGGGTGGAGTTGAACCCGAGGCATCTGTCTGGGAAGCGAGAGTGCTAACCACTACACCACTGTACCGTGTCAACTGCTGCCGTTAGAATGTCTTATGACTCCCAATTTAGAAAAAATTCAGATTTTTATTCAAATGTACGTTTTCTCACCGTCGTGCCCCTTCATATGACTAAAGATTGAATTTCATGACTTTTGCAAAATATTTTGGGATTCTTTTCAGACGTGGAAGTTTAAAAAAAGTTTTTTCCATTACTTTTACAAGTATGGAGTGAACCCCATGCAGGCTTAGCCTACACCACCTAACACAGAGGCGCCACTGGGTGGAGTTGAACCCGAGGCATCTGTCTGGGAGGCGATAGTGCTAACCACTACACCACTGTACCGTGTCAACTCCTGCCGTTAGAATGTCTTATGACTCCAATTTAGAAAAAATTCATATTTTTATTCAAATGTACGTTTTCTCACCGTCGTGCCCCTTCATATGACTAAAGATAGAATTTCATGACTTTTGCAAAATATTTTGGGATTTTTTTCAGATGCGGAATTTTTCAAAAAGTTTTTCCATTACTTTTACAAGTATGGAGTGAACCCAATGCAGGCTTAGCCTACACCACCTAACACAGAGGCGCCACTGGGTGGAGTTGAACCCGAGGCATCTGTCTGGGAAGCGAGAGTGCTAACCACTACACCACTGTACCGTGTCAACTGCTGCCGTTAGAATGTCTTATGACTCCCAATTTAGAAAAAATTCAGATTTTTATTCAAATGTACGTTTTCTCACCGTCGTGCCCCTTCATATGACTAAAGATAGAATTTCATGACTTTTGCAAAATATTTTGGGATTCTTTTCAGACGTGGAAGTTTAAAAAAAGTTTTTTCCATTACTTTTACAAGTATGGAGTGAACCCCATGCAGGCTTAGCCTACACCACCTAACACAGAGGCGCCACTGGGTGGAGTTGAACCCGAGGCATCTGTCTGGGAAGCGAGAGTGCTAACCACTACACCACTGTACCGTGTCAACTGCTGCCGTTAGAATGTCTTATGACTCCAATTTCGAAAAAATTCAGATTTTTATTCAAATGTACGTTTTCTCACCGTCGTGCCCCTTCATATGACTAAAAATAGAATTTCATGACTTTTTGCAAAATATTTTGGGATTCTTTTCAGACGTGGAAGTTCAATAAAAAAATTCCATTACTTTTACAAGTATGGAGTGAACCCAATGCAGGCTTAGCCTACACCACCTAACACAGAGGCGCCACTGGGTGGAGTTGAACCCGAGGCATCTGTCTGGGAGGTGATAGTGCTAACCACTACACCACTGTACCGTGTCAACTCCTGCCGTTAGAATGTCTTATGACTCCAATTTCGAAAAAATTCAGATTTTTATTCAAATGTACGTTTTCTCACCGTCGTGCCCCTTCATATGACTAAAGATAGAATTTCATGACTTTTTGCAAAATATTTTGGGATTTTTTTCAGATGCGGAATTTTTCAAAAAGTTTTTTCCATTACTTTTACAAGTATGGAGTGAACCCAATGCAGGCTTAGCCTACACCACCTAACACAGAGGCGCCACTGGGTGGAGTTGAACCCGAGGCATCTGTCTGGGAGGCGACAGTGCTAACCACTACACCACTGTGCCGTGTCAACTGCTGCCGTTAGAATGTCTTATGACTCCAATTTCGAAAAAATTCATATTTTTATTCAAATGTACGTTTTCTCACCGTCGTGCCCCTTCATATGACTAAAGATAGAATTTCATGACTTTTGCAAAATATTTTGGGATTCTTTTCAGACGTGGAAGTTTAAAAAAAGTTTTTTCCATTACTTTTACAAGTATGGAGTGAACCCCATGCAGGCTTAGCCTACACCACCTAACACAGAGGCGCCACTGGGTGGAGTTGAACCCGAGGCATCTGTCTGGGAAGCGAGAGTGCTAACCACTACACCACTGTACCGTGTCAACTGCTGCCGTTAGAATGTCTTATGACTCCAATTTCGAAAAAATTCAGATTTTTATTCAAATGTACGTTTTCTCACCGTCGTGCCCCTTCATATGACTAAAGATAGAATTTCATGACTTTTTGCAAAATATTTTGGGATTCTTTTCAGACGTGGCAGTCTAATAAAAAAATATCATTACTTTTACAAGTATGGAGTGAACCCGATGCAGGCTTAGCCTACACCACCTAAAGCAGAGGCGCCACTGGGTGGAGTTGAACCCGAGGCATCTGTCTGGGAGGCGAGAGTGCTAACCACTACACCACTGTACCGTGTCAACTGCTGCCGTTAGAATGTCTTACGACTCCAATTTCGAAAAAATTCATATTTTTATTCAAATGTACGTTTTCTTACCGTTGTGCCCCTTCATATGACTAAAGATAGAATTTCATGACTTTTTGCAAAATATTTTGGGATTTTTTTTCAGATGCGGAATTTTTCAAAAAGTTTTTTCCATTACTTTTACAAGTATGGAGTGAAGCCCATGCAGGCTTAGCCTACACCACCTAACACAGAGGCGCCACTGGGTGGAGTTGAACCCGAGGCATCTGTCTGGGAGGCGAGAGTGCTAACCACTACACCACTGTACCGTGTCAAATGCTGCCGTTAGAATGTCTTATGACTCCAATTTTGAAAAAATTCAGATTTTTATTCAAAATTACGTTTTCTCACCGTCGTGCCCCTTCATATGACTAAAGATAGAATTTCATGACTTTTTGCAAAATATTTTGGGATTCTTTTCAGACGTGGAAGTTTAAAAAAAGTTTTTTCCATTACTTTTACAAGTATGGAGTGAACCCCATGCAGGCTTAGCCTACACCACCTAACACAGAGGCGCCACTGGGTGGAGTTGAACCCGAGGCATCTGTCTGGGAAGCGAGAGTGCTAACCACTACACCACTGTACCGTGTCAACTGCTGCCGTTAGAATGTCTTATGACTCCAATTTCGAAAAAATTCATATTTTTATTCAAATGTACGTTTTCTCACCGTCGTGCCCCTTCATATGACTAAAGATAGAATTTCATGACTTTTTGCAAAATATTTTGGGGTTTTTTTCAGATGCGGAATTTTTCAAAAAGTTTTTTCCATTACTTTTACAAGTATGGAGTGAACCCCATGCAGGCTTAGCCTACACCACCTAACACAGAGGCGCCACTGGGTGGAGTTGAACCCGAGGCATCTGTCTGGGAAGCTAGAGTGCTAACCACTACACCACTGTACCGTGTCAACTGCTGCCGTTAGAATGTCTTATGACTCCAATTTCGAAAAAATTCAGATTTTTATTCAAATATACGTTTTCTCACCGTCGTGACCCTTCATATGACTAAAGATAGAATTTCATGACTTTTGCAAAATATTTTGGGATTCTTTTCAGACGTGGAAGTTTAAAAAAAGTTTTTTCCATTACTTTTACAAGTATGGAGTGAACCCCATGCAGGCTTAGCCTATACCACCTAACACAGAGGCGCCACTGGGTGGAGTTGAACCCGAGGCATCTGTCTGGGAGGCGCGAGTGCTAACCACTACACCACTGTACCGTGTCAAATGCTGCCGTTAGAATGTCTTATGACTCCAATTTCGAAAAAAATCATATTTTTATTCAAATGTACGTTTTCTAACCGTCGTGCCCCTTCATATGACTAAAGAGAGAATTTCATGACTTTTTGCAAAATATTTTGGGATTCTTTTCAGACGTGGAAGTCTAATAAAAAAATCCCATTACTTTTACAAGTATGGAGTGAACCCGATGCAGGCTTAGCCTACACCACCTAAAGCAGAGGCGCCACTGGGTGGAGTTGAACCCGAGGCATCTGTCTGGGAGGCGAGAGTGCTAACCACTACACCACTTTACCGTGTCAACTGCTGCCGTTAGAATGTCTTATGACTCCAATTTCGAAAAAATTCATATTTTTATTCAAATGTACGTTTTCTCACCGTTGTGCCCCTTCATATGACTAAAGATAGAATTTCATGACTTTTTGCAAAATATTTTGGGATTTTTTTCAGATGCGGAATTTTTCAAAAAGTTTTTCCATTACTTTTACAAGTATGGAGTGAACCCCATGCAGGCTTAGCCTACACCACCTAACACAGAGGCGCCACTGGGTGGAGTTGAACCCGAGGTATCTGTCTGGGAAGCGAGAGTGCTAACCACTACACCACTGTACCATGTCAACTGCTGCCGTTAGAATGTCTTATGACTCCAATTTCGAAAAAATTCAGATTTTTATTCAAATGTACGTTTTCTCACCGTCGTGCCCCTTCATATGACTAAAGATAGAATTTCATGACTTTTTGCAAAATATTTTGGGATTCTTTTCAGACGCGGAATTTTTCAAAAAGTTTTTTCCATTACTTTTAAAAGTATGGAGTGAACCCGATGCAGGCTTAGCCTACACCACCTAACACAGAGGCGCCACTGGGTGGAGTTGAACCCGAGGCATCTGTCTGGGAGGCGATAGTGCTAACCACTACACCACTGTACCGTGTCAACTGCTGCCGTTAGAATGTCTTATGACTCCAATTTCGAAAAAATTCAGATTTTTATTCAAATGTACGTTTTCTCACCGTCGTGCCCCTTCATATGACTAAAAATAGAATTTCATGACTTTTTGCAAAATATTTTGGGATTCTTTTCAGACGTGGAAGTTCAATAAAAAAATTCCATTACTTTTACAAGTATGGAGTAAACCCGATGCAGGCTTAGCCTACACCACCTAACACAGAGGCGCCACTGGGTGGAGTTGAACCCGAGGCATCTGTCTGGGAGGCGATAGTGCTAACCACTACACCACTGTACCGTGTCAACTCCTGCCGTTAGAATGTCTTATGACTCCAATTTAGAAAAAATTCATATTTTTATTCAAATGTACGTTTTCTCACCGTCGTGCCCCTTCATATGACTAAAGATAGAATTTCATGACTTTTGCAAAATATTTTGGGATTTTTTTCAGATGCGGAATTTTCCAAAAATTTTTCCATTACTTTTACAAGTATGGAGTGAACCCAATGCAGGCTTAGCCTACACCACCTAACACAGAGGCGCCACTGGGTGGAGTTGAACCCGAGGCATCTGTCTGGGAAGCGAGAGTGCTAACCACTACACCACTGTACCGTGTCAACTGCTGCCGTTAGAATGTCTTATGACTCCAATTTCGAAAAAATTCAGATTTTTATTCAAATGTACGTTTTCTCACCGTCGTGCCCCTTCATATGACTAAAGATTGAATTTCATGACTTTTGCAAAATATTTTGGGATTCTTTTCAGACGTGGAAGTTTAAAAAAAGTTTTTTCCATTACTTTTACAAGTATGGAGTGAACCCCATGCAGGCTTAGCCTACACCACCTAACACAGAGGCGCCACTGGGTGGAGTTGAACCCGAGGCATCTGTCTGGGAAGCGAGAGTGCTAACCACTACACCACTGTACCGTGTCAACTGCTGCCGTTAGAATGTCTTATGACTCCAATTTCGAAAAAATTCAGATTTTTATTCAAATGTACGTTTTCTCACCGTCGTGCCCCTTCATATGACTAAAAATAGAATTTCATGACTTTTTGCAAAATATTTTGGGATTCTTTTCAGACGTGGAAGTTCAATAAAAAAATTCCATTACTTTTACAAGTATGGAGTAAACCCGATGCAGGCTTAGCCTACACCACCTAACACAGAGGCGCCACTGGGTGGAGTTGAACCCGAGGCATCTGTCTGGGAGGCGATAGTGCTAACCACTACACCACTGTACCGTGTCAACTCCTGCCGTTAGAATGTCTTATGACTCCAATTTAGAAAAAAATTCATATTTTTATTCAAATGTACGTTTTCTCACCGTCGTGCCCCTTCATATGACTAAAGATAGAATTTCATGACTTTTGCAAAATATTTTGGGATTTTTTTCAGATGCGGAATTTTTCAAAAAGTTTTTCCATTACTTTTACAAGTATGGAGTGAACCCAATGCAGGCTTAGCCTACACCACCTAACACAGAGGCGCCACTGGGTGGAGTTGAACCCGAGGCATCTGTCTGGGAAGCGAGAGTGCTAACCACTACACCACTGTACCGTGTCAACTGCTGCCGTTAGAATGTCTTATGACTCCCAATTTAGAAAAAATTCAGATTTTTATTCAAATGTACGTTTTCTCACCGTCGTGCCCCTTCATATGACTAAAGATTGAATTTCATGACTTTTGCAAAATATTTTGGGATTCTTTTCAGACGTGGAAGTTTAAAAAAAGTTTTTTCCATTACTTTTACAAGTATGGAGTGAACCCCATGCAGGCTTAGCCTACACCACCTAACACAGAGGCGCCACTGGGTGGAGTTGAACCCGAGGCATCTGTCTGGGAGGCGATAGTGCTAACCACTACACCACTGTACCGTGTCAACTCCTGCCGTTAGAATGTCTTATGACTCCAATTTAGAAAAAATTCATATTTTTATTCAAATGTACGTTTTCTCACCGTCGTGCCCCTTCATATGACTAAAGATAGAATTTCATGACTTTTGCAAAATATTTTGGGATTTTTTTCAGATGCGGAATTTTTCAAAAAGTTTTTCCATTACTTTTACAAGTATGGAGTGAACCCAATGCAGGCTTAGCCTACACCACCTAACACAGAGGCGCCACTGGGTGGAGTTGAACCCGAGGCATCTGTCTGGGAAGCGAGAGTGCTAACCACTACACCACTGTACCGTGTCAACTGCTGCCGTTAGAATGTCTTATGACTCCCAATTTAGAAAAAATTCAGATTTTTATTCAAATGTACGTTTTCTCACCGTCGTGCCCCTTCATATGACTAAAGATAGAATTTCATGACTTTTGCAAAATATTTTGGGATTCTTTTCAGACGTGGAAGTTTAAAAAAAGTTTTTTCCATTACTTTTACAAGTATGGAGTGAACCCCATGCAGGCTTAGCCTACACCACCTAACACAGAGGCGCCACTGGGTGGAGTTGAACCCGAGGCATCTGTCTGGGAAGCGAGAGTGCTAACCACTACACCACTGTACCGTGTCAACTGCTGCCGTTAGAATGTCTTATGACTCCAATTTCGAAAAAATTCAGATTTTTATTCAAATGTACGTTTTCTCACCGTCGTGCCCCTTCATATGACTAAAAATAGAATTTCATGACTTTTTGCAAAATATTTTGGGATTCTTTTCAGACGTGGAAGTTCAATAAAAAAATTCCATTACTTTTACAAGTATGGAGTGAACCCAATGCAGGCTTAGCCTACACCACCTAACACAGAGGCGCCACTGGGTGGAGTTGAACCCGAGGCATCTGTCTGGGAGGTGATAGTGCTAACCACTACACCACTGTACCGTGTCAACTCCTGCCGTTAGAATGTCTTATGACTCCAATTTCGAAAAAATTCAGATTTTTATTCAAATGTACGTTTTCTCACCGTCGTGCCCCTTCATATGACTAAAGATAGAATTTCATGACTTTTTGCAAAATATTTTGGGATTTTTTTCAGATGCGGAATTTTTCAAAAAGTTTTTTCCATTACTTTTACAAGTATGGAGTGAACCCAATGCAGGCTTAGCCTACACCACCTAACACAGAGGCGCCACTGGGTGGAGTTGAACCCGAGGCATCTGTCTGGGAGGCGACAGTGCTAACCACTACACCACTGTGCCGTGTCAACTGCTGCCGTTAGAATGTCTTATGACTCCAATTTCGAAAAAATTCATATTTTTATTCAAATGTACGTTTTCTCACCGTCGTGCCCCTTCATATGACTAAAGATAGAATTTCATGACTTTTGCAAAATATTTTGGGATTCTTTTCAGACGTGGAAGTTTAAAAAAAGTTTTTTCCATTACTTTTACAAGTATGGAGTGAACCCCATGCAGGCTTAGCCTACACCACCTAACACAGAGGCGCCACTGGGTGGAGTTGAACCCGAGGCATCTGTCTGGGAAGCGAGAGTGCTAACCACTACACCACTGTACCGTGTCAACTGCTGCCGTTAGAATGTCTTATGACTCCAATTTCGAAAAAATTCAGATTTTTATTCAAATGTACGTTTTCTCACCGTCGTGCCCCTTCATATGACTAAAGATAGAATTTCATGACTTTTTGCAAAATATTTTGGGATTCTTTTCAGACGTGGCAGTCTAATAAAAAAATATCATTACTTTTACAAGTATGGAGTGAACCCGATGCAGGCTTAGCCTACACCACCTAAAGCAGAGGCGCCACTGGGTGGAGTTGAACCCGAGGCATCTGTCTGGGAGGCGAGAGTGCTAACCACTACACCACTGTACCGTGTCAACTGCTGCCGTTAGAATGTCTTACGACTCCAATTTCGAAAAAATTCATATTTTTATTCAAATGTACGTTTTCTTACCGTTGTGCCCCTTCATATGACTAAAGATAGAATTTCATGACTTTTTGCAAAATATTTTGGGATTTTTTTTCAGATGCGGAATTTTTCAAAAAGTTTTTTCCATTACTTTTACAAGTATGGAGTGAAGCCCATGCAGGCTTAGCCTACACCACCTAACACAGAGGCGCCACTGGGTGGAGTTGAACCCGAGGCATCTGTCTGGGAGGCGAGAGTGCTAACCACTACACCACTGTACCGTGTCAAATGCTGCCGTTAGAATGTCTTATGACTCCAATTTTGAAAAAATTCAGATTTTTATTCAAAATTACGTTTTCTCACCGTCGTGCCCCTTCATATGACTAAAGATAGAATTTCATGACTTTTTGCAAAATATTTTGGGATTCTTTTCAGACGTGGAAGTTTAAAAAAAGTTTTTTCCATTACTTTTACAAGTATGGAGTGAACCCCATGCAGGCTTAGCCTACACCACCTAACACAGAGGCGCCACTGGGTGGAGTTGAACCCGAGGCATCTGTCTGGGAAGCGAGAGTGCTAACCACTACACCACTGTACCGTGTCAACTGCTGCCGTTAGAATGTCTTATGACTCCAATTTCGAAAAAATTCATATTTTTATTCAAATGTACGTTTTCTCACCGTCGTGCCCCTTCATATGACTAAAGATAGAATTTCATGACTTTTTGCAAAATATTTTGGGGTTTTTTTCAGATGCGGAATTTTTCAAAAAGTTTTTTCCATTACTTTTACAAGTATGGAGTGAACCCCATGCAGGCTTAGCCTACACCACCTAACACAGAGGCGCCACTGGGTGGAGTTGAACCCGAGGCATCTGTCTGGGAAGCTAGAGTGCTAACCACTACACCACTGTACCGTGTCAACTGCTGCCGTTAGAATGTCTTATGACTCCAATTTCGAAAAAATTCAGATTTTTATTCAAATATACGTTTTCTCACCGTCGTGACCCTTCATATGACTAAAGATAGAATTTCATGACTTTTGCAAAATATTTTGGGATTCTTTTCAGACGTGGAAGTTTAAAAAAAGTTTTTTCCATTACTTTTACAAGTATGGAGTGAACCCCATGCAGGCTTAGCCTATACCACCTAACACAGAGGCGCCACTGGGTGGAGTTGAACCCGAGGCATCTGTCTGGGAGGCGAGAGTGCTAACCACTACACCACTGTACCGTGTCAACTGCTGCCGTTAGAATGTCTTATGACTCCAATTTCGAAAAAATTCATATTTTTATTCAAATGTACGTTTTCTCACCGTCGTGCCCCTTCATATGACTAAAGATAGAATTTCATGACTTTTTGCAAAATATTTTGGGATTGTTTTCAGACGTGGAAGTTTAATAAAAAAAATCCATTACTTTTACAAGTATGGAGTGAACCCGATGCAGGCTTAGCCTACACCACCTAACACAGAGGCGCCACTGGGTGGAGTTGAACCCGAGGCATCTGACTGGGAGGCGACAGTGCTAACCACTACACCACTGTACCGTGTCAACTGCTGCCGTTAGAATGTCTTATGACTCCAATTTCGAAAAAATTCATATTTTTATTCAAATGTACGTTTTCTCACCGTTGTGCCCCTTCATATGACTAAAGATAGAATTTCATGACTTTTTGCAAAATATTTTGGGATTCTTTTCAGACGTGGAAGTTTAAAAAAAGTTTTTTCCATTACTTTTACAAGTATGGAGTGAACCCCATGCAGACTTAGCCTACACCACCTAAGACAGAGGCGCCACTGGGTGGAGTTGAACCCGAGGCATCTGTCTGGGAAGCGAGAGTGCTAAGCACTACACCACTGTACCGTGTCAACTGCTGCCGTTAGAATGTCTTATGACTCCAATTTTGAAAAAAATCAGATTTTTATTCAAAATTACGTTTTCTCACCATCGTGCCCCTTCATATGACTAAAGATAGAATTTCATGACTTTTTGCAAAATATTTTGGGATTCTTTTCAGACGTGGAAGTTTAAAAAATGTTTTTTCCATTACTTTTACAAGTATGGAGTGAACCCCATGCAGACTTAGCCTACACCACCTAAGACAGAGGCGCCACTGGGTGGAGTTGAACCCGAGGCATCTGTCTGGGAAGCGAGAGTGCTAAGCACTACACCACTGTACCGTGTCAACTGCTGCCGTTAGAATGTCTTATGACTCCAATTTCGAAAAAATTCATATTTTTATTCAAATGTACGTTTTCTCACCGTCGTGCCCCTTCATATGACTAAAGATAGAATTTCATGACTTTTTGCAAAATATTTTGGGATTCTTTTCAGACGTGGAAATTCAATGAAAAAATTCCATTACTTTTACAAGTATGGAGTAAACCCGATGCAGGCCTAACCTACACCACCTAACACAGAGGCGCCACTGGGTGGAGTTGAACCCGAGGCATCTGTCTGGGAGGCGATAGTGCTAACCACTACACCACTATACCGTGTCAACTCCTGCCGTTAGAATGTCTTATGACTCCAATTTCGAAAAAATTCATATTTTTATTCAAATGTACGTTTTCTCACCGTTGTGCCCCTTCATATGACTAAAGATAGAATTTCATGACTTTTTGCAAAATATTTTGGGATTTTTTTCAGATGCGGAATTTTTCAAAAAGTTTTTCCATTACTTTTACAAGTATGGAGTGAACCCAATGCAGGCTTAGCCTACACCACCTAACACAGAGGCGCCACTGGGTGGAGTTGAACCCGAGGCATCTGTCTGGGAAGCGAGAGTGCTAACCACTACACCACTGTACCGTGTCAACTGCTGCCGTTAGAATGTCTTATGACTCCAATTTAGAAAAAATTCATATTTTTATTCAAATGTACGTTTTCTCACCGTCGTGCCCCTTCATATGACTAAAGATAGAATTTCATGACTTTTGCAAAATATTTTGGGATTCTTTTCAGACGTGGAAATTCAATGAAAAAATTCCATTACTTTTAAAAGTATGGAGTGAACCCCATGCAGGCTTAGCCTACACCACCTAACACAGAGGCGCCACTGGGTGGAGTTGAACCCGAGGCATCTGTCTGGGAGGCGAGAGTGCTAACCACTACACCACTGTACCGTGTCAAATGCTGCCGTTAGAATGTCTTATGACTCCAATTTCGAAAAAAATCATATTTTTATTCAAATGTACGTTTTCTCACCGTCGTGCCCCTTCATATGACTAAAGATAGAATTTCATGACTTTTTGCAAAATATTTTGGGATTCTTTTCAGACGTGGAAGTTTAAAAAAAGTTTTTTCCATTACTTTTACAAGTATGGAGTGAACCCCATGCAGGCTTAGCCTACACCACCTAACACAGAGGCGCCACTGGGTGGAGTTGAACCCGAGGCATCTGTCTGGGAGGCGAGAGTGCTAACCACTACACCACTGTACCGTGTCAAATGCTGCCGTTAGAATGTCTTATGACTCCAATTTCGAAAAAAATCATATTTTTATTCAAATGTACGTTTTCTCACCGTCGTGCCCCTTCATATGACTAAAGATAGAATTTCATGACTTTTTGCAAAATATTTTGGGATTCTTTTCAGACGTGGAAGTTTAAAAAAAGTTTTTTCCATTACTTTTACAAGTATGGAGTGAACCCCATGCAGGCTTAGCCTACACCACCTAACACAGAGGCGCCACTGGGTGGAGTTGAACCCGAGGCATCTGTCTGGGAGGCGATAGTGCTAACCACTACACCACTGTACCGTGTCAACTCCTGCCGTTAGAATGTCTTATGACTCCAATTTAGAAAAAATTCATATTTTTATTCAAATGTACGTTTTCTCACCGTCGTGCCCCTTCATATGACTAAAGATAGAATTTCATGACTTTTGCAAAATATTTTGGGATTTTTTTCAGATGCGGAATTTTTCAAAAAGTTTTTCCATTACTTTTACAAGTATGGAGTGAACCCAATGCAGGCTTAGCCTACACCACCTAACACAGAGGCGCCACTGGGTGGAGTTGAACCCGAGGCATCTGTCTGGGAAGCGAGAGTGCTAACCACTACACCACTGTACCGTGTCAACTGCTGCCGTTAGAATGTCTTATGACTCCAATTTAGAAAAAATTCAGATTTTTATTCAAATGTACGTTTTCTCACCGTCGTGCCCCTTCATATGACTAAAGATAGAATTTCATGACTTTTGCAAAATATTTTGGGATTCTTTTCAGACGTGGAAGTTCAATAAAAAAATTCCATTACTTTTACAAGTATGGAGTAAACCCGATGCAGGCTTAGCCTACACCACCTAACACAGAGGCGCCACTGGGTGGAGTTGAACCCGAGGCATCTGTCCGGGAGGTGATAGTGCTAACCACTACACCACTGTACAGTGTCAACTCCTGCCGTTAGAATGTCTTATGACTCCAATTTCGAAAAAATTCAGATTTTTATTCAAATGTACGTTTTCTCACCGTCGTGCCCCTTCATATGACTAAAGATAGAATTTCATGACTTTTTGCAAAATATTTTGGGATTTTTTTCAGATGCGGAATTTTTCAAAAAGTTTTTTCCATTACTTTTACAAGTATGGAGTGAACCCAATGCAGGCTTAGCCTACACCACCTAACACAGAGGCGCCACTGGGTGGAGTTGAACCCGAGGCATCTGTCTGGGAGGCGACAGTGCTAACCACTACACCACTGTACCGTGTCAACTGCTGCCGTTAGAATGTCTTATGACTCCAATTTCGAAAAAAATCATATTTTTATTAAAATGTACGTTTTCTCACCGTCGTGCCCCTTCATATGACTAAAGATAGAATTTCATGACTTTTGCAAAATATTTTGGGATTCTTTTCAGACGTGGAAGTTTAAAAAAAGTTTTTTCCATTACTTTTACAAGTATGAAGTGAACCCCATGCAGGCTTAGCCTACACCACCTAACACAGAGGCGCCACTGGGTGGAGTTGAACCCGAGGCATCTGTCTGGGAGGCGAGAGTGCTAACCACTACACCACTGTACCGTGTCAAATGCTGCCGTTAGTATGTCTTATGACTCCAATTTCGAAAAAAATCATATTTTTATTCAAATGTACGTTTTCTCACCGTCGTGCCCCTTCATATGACTAAAGATAGAATTTCATGACTTTTTGCAAAATATTTTGGGATTCTTTTCAGACGTGGAAGTTTAAAAAAAGTTTTTTCCATTACTTTTACAAGTATGGAGTGAACCCCATGCAGGCTTAGCCTACACCACCTAACACAGAGGCGCCACTGGGTGGAGTTGAACCCGAGGCATCTGTCTGGGAGGCGATAGTGCTAACCACTACACCACTGTACCGTGTCAACTCCTGCCGTTAGAATGTCTTATGACTCCAATTTAGAAAAAATTCATATTTTTATTCAAATGTACGTTTTCTCACCGTCGTGCCCCTTCATATGACTAAAGATAGAATTTCATGACTTTTGCAAAATATTTTGGGATTTTTTTCAGATGCGGAATTTTTCAAAAAGTTTTTCCATTACTTTTACAAGTATGGAGTGAACCCAATGCAGGCTTAGCCTACACCACCTAACACAGAGGCGCCACTGGGTGGAGTTGAACCCGAGGCATCTGTCTGGGAAGCGAGAGTGCTAACCACTACACCACTGTACCGTGTCAACTGCTGCCGTTAGAATGTCTTATGACTCCAATTTAGAAAAAATTCAGATTTTTATTCAAATGTACGTTTTCTCACCGTCGTGCCCCTTCATATGACTAAAGATTGAATTTCATGACTTTTGCAAAATATTTTGGGATTCTTTTCAGACGTGGAAGTTTAAAAAAAGTTTTTTCCATTACTTTTACAAGTATGGAGTGAACCCCATGCAGGCTTAGCCTACACCACCTAACACAGAGGCGCCACTGGGTGGAGTTGAACCCGAGGCATCTGTCCGGGAGGTGATAGTGCTAACCACTACACCACTGTACAGTGTCAACTCCTGCCGTTAGAATGTCTTATGACTCCAATTTCGAAAAAATTCAGATTTTTATTCAAATGTACGTTTTCTCACCGTCGTGCCCCTTCATATGACTAAAGATAGAATTTCATGACTTTTTGCAAAATATTTTGGGATTTTTTTCAGATGCGGAATTTTTCAAAAAGTTTTTTCCATTACTTTTACAAGTATGGAGTGAACCCAATGCAGGCTTAGCCTACACCACCTAACACAGAGGCGCCACTGGGTGGAGTTGAACCCGAGGCATCTGTCTGGGAGGCGACAGTGCTAACCACTACACCACTGTACCGTGTCAACTGCTGCCGTTAGAATGTCTTATGACTCCAATTTCGAAAAAAATCATATTTTTATTAAAATGTACGTTTTCTCACCGTCGTGCCCCTTCATATGACTAAAGATAGAATTTCATGACTTTTGCAAAATATTTTGGGATTCTTTTCAGACGTGGAAGTTTAAAAAAAGTTTTTTCCATTACTTTTACAAGTATGGAGTGAACCCCATGCAGGCTTAGCCTACACCACCTAACACAGAGGCGCCACTGGGTGGAGTTGAACCCGAGGCATCTGTCTGGGAGGCGATAGTGCTAACCACTACACCACTGTACCGTGTCAACTCCTGCCGTTAGAATGTCTTATGACTCCAATTTAGAAAAAATTCATATTTTTATTCAAATGTACGTTTTCTCACCGTCGTGCCCCTTCATATGACTAAAGATAGAATTTCATGACTTTTGCAAAATATTTTGGGATTTTTTTCAGATGCGGAATTTTTCAAAAAGTTTTTCCATTACTTTTACAAGTATGGAGTGAACCCAATGCAGGCTTAGCCTACACCACCTAACACAGAGGCGCCACTGGGTGGAGTTGAACCCGAGGCATCTGTCTGGGAAGCGAGAGTGCTAACCACTACACCACTGTACCGTGTCAACTGCTGCCGTTAGAATGTCTTATGACTCCAATTTAGAAAAAATTCAGATTTTTATTCAAATGTACGTTTTCTCACCGTCGTGCCCCTTCATATGACTAAAGATTGAATTTCATGACTTTTGCAAAATATTTTGGGATTCTTTTCAGACGTGGAAGTTTAAAAAAAGTTTTTTCCATTACTTTTACAAGTATGGAGTGAACCCCATGCAGGCTTAGCCTACACCACCTAACACAGAGGCGCCACTGGGTGGAGTTGAACCCGAGGCATCTGTCTGGGAAGCGAGAGTGCTAACCACTACACCACTGTACCGTGTCAACTGCTGCCGTTAGAATGTCTTATGACTCCAATTTCGAAAAAATTCAGATTTTTATTCAAATGTACGTTTTCTCACCGTCGTGCCCCTTCATATGACTAAAAATAGAATTTCATGACTTTTTGCAAAATATTTTGGGATTCTTTTCAGACGTGGAAGTTCAATAAAAAAATTCCATTACTTTTACAAGTATGGAGTAAACCCGATGCAGGCTTAGCCTACACCACCTAACACAGAGGCGCCACTGGGTGGAGTTGAACCCGAGGCATCTGTCTGGGAGGCGATAGTGCTAACCACTACACCACTGTACCGTGTCAACTCCTGCCGTTAGAATGTCTTATGACTCCAATTTAGAAAAAATTCATATTTTTATTCAAATGTACGTTTTCTCACCGTCGTGCCCCTTCATATGACTAAAGATAGAATTTCATGACTTTTGCAAAATATTTTGGGATTTTTTTCAGATGCGGAATTTTTCAAAAAGTTTTTCCATTACTTTTACAAGTATGGAGTGAACCCAATGCAGGCTAAGCCTACACCACCTAACACAGAGGCGCCACTGGGTGGAGTTGAACCCGAGGCATCTGTCTGGGAAGCGAGAGTGCTAACCACTACACCACTGTACCGTGTCAACTGCTGCCGTTAGAATGTCTTATGACTCCAATTTAGAAAAAATTCAGATTTTTATTCAAATGTACGTCCTCTCACCGTCGTGCCCCTTCATATGACTAAAGATTGAATTTCATGACTTTTGCAAAATATTTTGGGATTCTTTTCAGACGTGGAAGTTTAAAAAAAGTTTTTTCCATTACTTTTACAAGTATGGAGTGAACCCCGTGCAGGCTTAGCCTACACCACCTAACACAGAGGCGCCACTGGGTGGAGTTGAACCCGAGGCATCTGTCTGGGAAGCGAGAGTGCTAACCACTACACCACTGTACCGTGTCAACTGCTGCCGTTAGAATGTCTTATGACTCCAATTTCGAAAAAATTCAGATTTTTATTCAAATGTACGTTTTCTCACCGTCGTGCCCCTTCATATGACTAAAAATAGAATTTCATGACTTTTTGCAAAATATTTTGGGATTCTTTTCAGACGTGGAAGTTCAATAAAAAAATTCCATTACTTTTACAAGTATGGAGTAAACCCGATGCAGGCTTAGCCTACACCACCTAACACAGAGGCGCCACTGGGTGGAGTTGAACCCGAGGCATCTGTCTGGGAGGCGATAGTGCTAACCACTACACCACTGTACCGTGTCAACTCCTGCCGTTAGAATGTCTTATGACTCCAATTTAGAAAAAAATCATATTTTTATTCAAATGTACGTTTTCTCACCGTCGTGCCCCTTCATATGACTAAAGATAGAATTTCATGACTTTTGCAAAATATTTTGGGATTTTTTTCAGATGCGGAATTTTTCAAAAAGTTTTTCCATTACTTTTACAAGTATGGAGTGAACCCAATGCAGGCTTAGCCTACACCACCTAACACAGAGGCGCCACTGGGTGGAGTTGAACCCGAGGCATCTGTCTGGGAAGCGAGAGTGCTAACCACTACACCACTGTACCGTGTCAACTGCTGCCGTTAGAATGTCTTATGACTCCCAATTTAGAAAAAATTCAGATTTTTATTCAAATGTACGTTTTCTCACCGTCGTGCCCCTTCATATGACTAAAGATTGAATTTCATGACTTTTGCAAAATATTTTGGGATTCTTTTCAGACGTGGAAGTTTAAAAAAAGTTTTTTCCATTACTTTTACAAGTATGGAGTGAACCCCATGCAGGCTTAGCCTACACCACCTAACACAGAGGCGCCACTGGGTGGAGTTGAACCCGAGGCATCTGTCTGGGAAGCGAGAGTGCTAACCACTACACCACTGTACCGTGTCAACTGCTGCCGTTAGAATGTCTTATGACTCCAATTTCGAAAAAATTCAGATTTTTATTCAAATGTACGTTTTCTCACCGTCGTGCCCCTTCATATGACTAAAAATAGAATTTCATGACTTTTTGCAAAATATTTTGGGATTCTTTTCAGACGTGGAAGTTCAATAAAAAAATTCCATTACTTTTACAAGTATGGAGTAAACCCGATGCAGGCTTAGCCTACACCACCTAACACAGAGGCGCCACTGGGTGGAGTTGAACCCGAGGCATCTGTCTGGGAGGTGATAGTGCTAACCACTACACCACTGTACCGTGTCAACTCCTGCCGTTAGAATGTCTTATGACTCCAATTTCGAAAAAATTCAGATTTTTATTCAAATGTACGTTTTCTCACCGTCGTGCCCCTTCATATGACTAAAGATAGAATTTCATGACTTTTTGCAAAATATTTTGGGATTTTTTTCAGATGCGGAATTTTTCAAAAAGTTTTTTCCATTACTTTTACAAGTATGGAGTGAACCCAATGCAGGCTTAGCCTACACCACCTAACACAGAGGCGCCACTGGGTGGAGTTGAACCCGAGGCATCTGTCTGGGAGGCGACAGTGCTAACCACTACACCACTGTGCCGTGTCAACTGCTGCCGTTAGAATGTCTTATGACTCCAATTTCGAAAAAATTCATATTTTTATTCAAATGTACGTTTTCTCACCGTCGTGCCCCTTCATATGACTAAAGATAGAATTTTATGACTTTTGCAAAATATTTTGGGATTCTTTTCAGACGTGGAAGTTTAAAAAAAGTTTTTTCCATTACTTTTACAAGTATGGAGTGAACCCAATGCAGGCTTAGCCTACACCACCTAACACAGAGGCGCCACTGGGTGGAGTTGAACCCGAGGCATCTGTCTGGGAAGCGAGAGTGCTAACCACTACACCACTGTACCGTGTCAAGTGCTGCCGTTAGAATGTCTTATGACTCCAATTTAGAAAAAATTCATATTTTTATTCAAATGTACGTTTTCTCACCGTCGTGCCCCTTCATATGACTAAAGATAGAATTTCTTGACTTTTGCAAAATATTTTGGGATTCTTTTCAGACGTGGAAGTTTAAAAAAAGTTTTTTCCATTACTTTTACAAGTATGGAGTGAACCCCATGCAGGCTTAGCCTACACCACCTAACACAGAGGCGCCACTGGGTGGAGTTGAACCCGAGGCATCTGTCTGGGAAGCGAGAGTGCTAACCACTACACCACTGTACCGTGTCAACTGCTGCCGTTAGAATGTCTTATGACTCCAATTTCGAAAAAATTCATATTTTTATTCAAATGTACGTTTTCTCACCGTCGTGCCCCTTCATATGACTAAAGATAGAATTTCATAACTTTTTGCAAAATATTTTGGGATTCTTTTCAGACGTGGCAGTCTAATAAAAAAATTCCATTACTTTTACAAGTATGGAGTGAACCCGATGCAGGCTTAGCCTACACCACCTAAAGCAGAGGCGCCACTGGGTGGAGTTGAACCCGAGGCATCTGTCTGGGAGGCGAGAGTGCTAACCACTACACCACTGTACCGTGTCAACTGCTGCCGTTAGAATGTCTTACGACTCCAATTTCGAAAAAATTCATATTTTTATTCAAATGTACGTTTTCTTACCGTTGTGCCCCTTCATATGACTAAAGATAGAATTTCATGACTTTTTGCAAAATATTTTGGGATTCTTTTCAGACGTGGAAGTTTAAAAAAAGTTTTTTCCATTACTTTTACAAGTATGGAGTGAACCCCATGCAGGCTTAGCCTACACCAACTAACACAGAGGCGCCACTGGGTGGAGTTGAACCCGAGGCATCTGTCTGGGAGGTGATAGTGCTAACCACTACACCACTGTACCGTGTCAACTCCTGCCGTTAGAATGTCTTATGACTCCAATTTTGAAAAAATTCAGATTTTTATTCAAAATTACGTTTTCTCACCGTCGTGCCCCTTCATATGACTAAAGATAGAATTTCATGACTTTTTGCAAAATATTTTGGGATTTTTTTCAGATGCGGAATTTTTCAAAAAGTTTTTTCCATTACTTTTACAAGTATGGAGTGAAGCCCATGCAGGCTTAGCCTACACCACCTAAGACAGAGGCGCTACTGGGTGGAGTTGAACCCGAGGCATCTGTCTGGGAGGCGAGAGTGCTAACCACTACACCACTGTACCGTGTCAAATGCTGCCGTTAGAATGTCTTATGACTCCAATTTCGAAAAAAATCAGATTTTTATTCAAAATTACGTTTTCTCACCGTCGTGCCCCTTCATATGACTAAAGATAGAATTTCATGACTTTTTGCAAAATATTTTGGGATTCTTTTCAGACGTGGAAGTTTAAAAAAAGTTTTTTCCATTACTTTTACAAGTATGGAGTGAACCCCATGCAGGTTTAGCCTACACCACCGAACACAGAGGCGCCACTGGGTGGAGTTGAACCCGAGGCATCTGTCTGGGAAGCTAGAGTGCTAACCACTACACCACTGTACCGTGTCAACTCCTGCCATTAGAATGTCTTATGACTCCAATTTCGAAAAAATTCATATTTTTATTCAAATGTACGTTTTCTCACCGTCGTGCCCCTTCATATGACTAAAGATAGAATTTCATGACTTTTTGCAAAATATTTTGGGATTTTTTTTCAGATGCGGAATTTTTCAAAAAGTTTTTTCCATTACTTTTACAAGTATGGAGTGAAGCCCATGCAGGCTTAGCCTACACCACCTAACACAGAGGCGCCACTGGGTGGAGTTGAACCCGAGGCATCTGTCTGGGAGGCGATAGTGCTAACCACTACACCACTGTACCGTGTCAACTGCTGCCGTTAGAATGTCTTATGACTCCAATTTCGAAAAAATTCAGATTTTTATTCAAATGTACGTTTTCTCACCGTCGTGCCCCTTCATATGACTAAAGATAGAATTTCATGACTTTTTGCAAAATATTTTGGGATTTTTTTCAGATGCGGAATTTTTCAAAAAGTTTTTTCCATTACTTTTACAAGTATGGAGTGAACCCCATGCAGGCTTAGCCTACACCACCTAACACAGAGGCAACACTGGGTGGAGTTGAACCCGAGGCATCTGTCTGGGAAGCTAGAGTGCTAACCACTACACCACTGTACCGTGTCAACTGCTGCCGTTAGAATGTCTTATGACTCCAATTTCGAAAAAATTCAGATTTTTATTCAAATATACGTTTTCTCACCGTCGTGACCCTTCATATGACTAAAGATAGAATTTCATGACTTTTGCAAAATATTTTGGGATTCTTTTGAGACGTGGAAGTTTAAAAAAAGTTTTTTCCATTACTTTTACAAGTATGGAGTGAACCCCATGCAGGCTTAGCCTACACCACCTAACACAGAGGCAACACTGGGTGGAGTTGAACCCGAGGCATCTGTCTGGGAAGCTAGAGTGCTAACCACTACACCACTGTACCGTGTCAACTGCTGCCGTTAGAATGTCTTATGACTCCAATTTCGAAAAAATTCAGATTTTTATTCAAATATACGTTTTCTCACCGTTGTGCCCCTTCATATGACTAAAGATAGAATTTCATGACTTTTTGCAAAATATTTTGGGATTTTTTTCAGATGCGGAATTTTTCAAAAAGTTTTTCCGTTACTTTTACAAGTATGGAGTGAACCCAATGCAGGCTTAGCCTACACCACCTAACACAGAGGCGCCACTGGGTGGAGTTGAACCCGAGGCATCTGTCTGGGAAGCGAGAGTGCTAACCACTACACCACTGTACCGTGTCAACTGCTGCCGTTAGAATGTCTTATGACTCCAATTTCGAAAAAATTCAGATTTTTATTCAAATATACGTTTTCTCACCGTCGTGACCCTTCATATGACTAAAGATAGAATTTCATGACTTTTGCAAAATATTTTGGGATTCTTTTCAGACGTGGAAGTTTAAAAAAAGTTTTTTCCATTACTTTTACAAGTATGGAGTGAACCCCATGCAGGCTTAGCCTATACCACCTAACACAGAGGCGCCACTGGGTGGAGTTGAACCCGAGGCATCTGTCTGGGAAGCGAGAGTGCTAACCACTACACCACTGTACTGTGTCAACTGCTGCCGTTAGAATGTCTTATGACTCCAATTTCGAAAAAATTCAGATTTTTATTCAAATGTACGTTTTCTCACCGTCGTGCCCCTTCATATGACTAAAGATAGAATTTCATGACTTTTTGCAAAATATTTTGGGATTCTTTTCAGACGTGGAAGTTTAAAAAAAAAAATCCATTACTTTTACAAGTATGGAGTGAACCCGATGCAGGCTTAGCCTACACCACCTAACACAGAGGCGCCACTGGGTGGAGTTGAACCCGAGGCATCTGACTGGGAGGTGACAGTGCTAACCACTACACCACTGTACCGTGTCAACTGCTGCTGTTAGAATGTCTTATGACTCCAATTTAAAAAAAAATCATATTTTTATTCAAATGTACGTTTTCTCACCGTCGTGCCCCTTCATATGACTAAAGATAGAATTTCATGACTTTTTGCAAAATATTTTGGGATTTTTTTCAGATGCGGAATTTTTCAAAAAGTTTTTCCATTACTTTTACAAGTATGGAGTGAACCCAATGCAGGCTTAGCCTACACCACCTAACACAGAGGCACCACTGGGTGGAGTTGAACCCGAGGCATCTGAGGCATTCAAAATGTACGTTTTCTCACCGTCGTGCCCCTTCATATGACTAAAGATAGAATTTCATGACTTTTGCAAAATATTTTGGGATTCTTTTCAGACGTGGAAGTTTAAAAAAAGTTTTTTCCATTACTTTTACAAGTATGGAGTGAACCCCATGCAGGCTTAGCCTACACCACCTAACACAGAGGCGCCACTGGGTGGAGTTGAACCCGAGGCATCTGTCTGGGAAGCGAGAGTGCTAACCACTACACCACTGTACCGTGTCAACTGCTGCCGGTAGAATGTCTTATGACTCCAATTTCGAAAAAATTCAGATTTTTATTCAAATGTACGTTTTCTCACCGTCGTGCCCCTTCATATGACTAAAGATAGAATTTCATGACTTTTTGCAAAATATTTTGGGATTCTTTTCAGACGTGGAAGTTCAATAAAAAAATTCCATTACTTTTACAAGTATGGAGTGAACCCAATGCAGGCTTAGCCTACACCACCTAACACAGAGGCGCCACTGGGTGGAGTTGAACCCGAGGCATCTGTCTGGGAAGCGAGAGTGCTAACCACTACACCACTGTACCGTGTCAACTGCTGCCGTTAGAATGTCTTATGACTCCAATTTCGAAAAAATTCAGATTTTTATTCAAATATACGTTTTCTCACCGTCGTGACCCTTCATATGACTAAAGATAGAATTTCATGACTTTTGCAAAATATTTTGGGATTCTTTTCAGACGTGGAAGTTTAAAAAAAGTTTTTTCCATTACTTTTACAAGTATGGAGTGAACCCCATGCAGGCTTAGCCTATACCACCTAACACAGAGGCGCCACTGGGTGGAGTTGAACCCGAGGCATCTGTCTGGGAGGCGAGAGTGCTAACCACTACACCACTGTACCGTGTCAACTGCTGCCGTTAGAATGTCTTATGACTCCAATTTCGAAAAAATTCATATTTTATTTCAAATGTACGTTTTCTCACCGTCGTGCCCCTTCATATGACTAAAGATAGAATTTCATGACTTTTTGCAAAATATTTTGGGATTCTTTTCAGACGTGGAAGTTTAATAAAAAAAATCCATTACTTTTACAAGTATGGAGTGAACCCGATGCAGGCTTAGCCTACACCACCTAACACAGAGGCGCCACTGGGTGGAGTTGAACCCGAGGCATCTGACTGGGAGGTGACAGTGCTAACCACTACACCACTGTACCGTGTCAACTGCTGCTGTTAGAATGTCTTATGACTCCAATTTAAAAAAAATTCATATTTTTATTCAAATGTACGTTTTCTCACCGTCGTGCCCCTTCATATGACTAAAGATAGAATTTCATGACTTTTTGCAAAATATTTTGGGATTTTTTTCAGATGCGGAATTTTTCAAAAAGTTTTTCCATTACTTTTACAAGTATGGAGTGAACCCAATGCAGGCTTAGCCTACACCACCTAACACAGAGGCACCACTGGGTGGAGTTGAACCCGAGGCATCTGAGGCATTCAAAATGTACGTTTTCTCACCGTCGTGCCCCTTCATATGACTAAAGATAGAATTTCATGACTTTTTGCAAAATATTTTGGGATTCTTTTCAGACGTGGAAGTTTAAAAAAAGTTTTTTCCATTACTTTTACAAGTATGGAGTGAACCCCATGCAGGCTTAGCCTACACCACCTAACACAGAGGCGCCACTGGGTGGAGTTGAACCCGAGGCATCTGTCTGGGAAGCGAGAGTGCTAACCACTACACCACTGTACCGTGTTAACTGCTGCCGGTAGAATGTCTTATGACTCCAATTTCGAAAAAATTCAGATTTTTATTCAAATGTACGTTTTCTCACCGTCGTGCCCCTTCATATGACTAAAGATAGAATTTCATGACTTTTTGCAAAATATTTTGGGATTCTTTTCAGACGTGGAAGTTCAATAAAAAAATTCCATTACTTTTACAAGTATGGAGTAAACCCGATGCAGGCTTAGCCTACACCACCTAACACAGAGGCGCCACTGGGTGGAGTTGAACCCGAGGCATCTGTCTGGGAGGTGATAGTGCTAACCACTGCACCACTGTACCGTGTCAACTCCTGCCGTTAGAATGTCTTATGACTCCAATTTCGAAAAAATTCAGATTTTTATTCAAATGTACGTTTTCTCACCGTCGTGCCCCTTCATATGACTAAAGATAGAATTTCATGACTTTTTGCAAAATATTTTGGGATTTTTTTCAGATGCGGAATTTTTCAAAAAGTTTTTTCCATTACTTTTACAAGTATGGAGTGAACCCAATGCAGGCTTAGCCTACACCACCTAACACAGAGGCGCCACTGGGTGGAGTTGAACCCGAGGCATCTGTCTGGGAGGCGACAGTGCTAACCACTACACCACTGTACCGTGTCAACTGCTGCCGTTAGAATGTCTTATGACTCCAATTTCGAAAAAATTCATATTTTTATTCAAATGTACGTTTTCTCACCGTCGTGCCCCTTCATATGACTAAAGATAGAATTTCATGACTTTTGCAAAATATTTTGGGATTCTTTTCAGACGTGGAAGTTTAAAAAAAGTTTTTTCCATTACTTTTACAAGTATGGAGTGAACCCCATGCAGGCTTAGCCTACACCACCTAACACAGAGGCGCCACTGGGTGGAGTTGAACCCGAGGCATCTGTCTGGGAAGCGAGAGTGCTAACCACTACACCACTGTACCGTGTCAACTGCTGCCGTTAGAATGTCTTATGACTCCAATTTCGAAAAAATTTATATTTTTATTCAAATGTACGTTTTCTCACCGTCGTGCCCCTTCATATGACTAAAGATAGAATTTCATGACTTTTTGCAAAATATTTTGGGATTTTTTTCAGATGCGGAATTTTTCAAAAAGTTTTTTCCATTACTTTTACAAGTATGGAGTGAACCCCATGCAGGCTTAGCCTACACCACCTAACACAGAGGCAACACTGGGTGGAGTTGAACCCGAGGCATCTGTCTGGGAAGCTAGAGTGCTAACCACTACACCACTGTACCGTGTCAACTGCTGCCGTTAGAATGTCTTATGACTCCAATTTCGAAAAAATTCAGATTTTTATTCAAATATACGTTTTCTCACCGTCGTGACCCTTCATATGACTAAAGATAGAATTTCATGACTTTTGCAAAATATTTTGGGATTCTTTTCAGACGTGGAAGTTTAAAAAAAGTTTTTTCCATTACTTTTACAAGTATGGAGTGAACCCCATGCAGGCTTAGCCTATACCACCTAACACAGAGGCGCCACTGGGTGGAGTTGAACCCGAGGCATCTGTCTGGGAGGCGAGAGTGCTAACCACTACACCACTGTACCGTGTCAACTGCTGCCGTTAGAATGTCTTATGACTCCAATTTCGAAAAAATTCATATTTTTATTCAAATGTACGTTTTCTCACCGTCGTGCCCCTTCATATGACTAAAGATAGAATTTCATGACTTTTTGCAAAATATTTTGGGATTGTTTTCAGACGTGGAAGTTTAATAAAAAAAATCCATTACTTTTACAAGTATGGAGTGAACCCGATGCAGGCTTAGCCTACACCACCTAACACAGAGGCGCCACTGGGTGGAGTTGAACCCGAGGCATCTGACTGGGAGGCGACAGTGCTAACCACTACACCACTGTACCGTGTCAAATGCTGCCGTTAGAATGTCTTATGACTCCAATTTCGAAAAAATTCATATTTTTATTCAAATGTACGTTTTCTCACCGTTGTGCCCCTTCATATGACTAAAGATAGAATTTCATGACTTTTTGCAAAATATTTTGGGATTCTTTTCAGACGTGGAAGTTTAAAAAAAGTTTTTTCCATTACTTTTACAAGTATGGAGTGAACCCCATGCAGGATTAGCCTACACCACCTAACACAGAGGCGCCACTGGGTGGAGTTGAACCCGAGGCATCTGTCTGGGGGGCGATAGTGCTAACCACTACACCACTGTACCGTGTCAACTCCTGCCGTTAGAATGTCTTATGACTCCAATTTAGAAAAAATTCATATTTTTATTCAAATGTACGTTTTCTCACCGTCGTGCCCCTTCATATGACTAAAGATAGAATTTCATGACTTTTGCAAAATATTTTGGGATTCTTTTCAGACGCGGAATTTTTCAAAAAGTTTTTTCCATTACTTTTACAAGTATGGAGTGAACCCGATGCAGGCTTAGCCTACACCACCTAACACAGAGGCGCCACTGGGTGGAGTTGAACCCGAGGCATCTGTCTGGGAGGCGATAGTGCTGACCACTACACCACTGTACCGTGTCAACTGCTGCCGTTAGAATGTCTTATGACTCCAATTTTGAAAAAAATCAGATTTTTATTCAAAATTACGTTTTCTCACCATCGTGCCCCTTCATATGACTAAAGATAGAATTTCATGACTTTTTGCAAAATATTTTGGGATTCTTTTCGGACGTGGAAGTTCAATAAAAAAATTCCATTACTTTTACAAGTATGGAGTAAACCCGATGCAGGCTTAGCCTACACCACCTAACACAGAGGCGCCACTGGGTGGAGTTGAACCCGAGGCATCTGTCTGGGAGGCGATAGTGCTAACCACTACACCACTTTACCGTGTCAACTCCTGCCGTTAGAATGTCTTATGACTCCAAGTTAGAAAAAATTCGGATTTTTATTCTAAAGTAGGTTTTCTCACCATCGTGCACCTTCATATGACTAAAGATAGAATTTCATGACTTTTTGCAAAATATTTTGGGATTCTTTTCAGACGTGGAAGTTTAATAAAAAAATTCCATTACTTTTACAAGTATGGAGTGAACCCCATGCAGGCTAAGCCTACACCACCTAACACAGAGGCGCCACTGGGTGGAGTTGAACCCGAGGCATCTGTCTGGGAAGCGAGAGTGCTAACCACTACACCACTGTACCGTGTCAACTGCTGCCGTTAGAATGTCTTATGACTCCAATTTCGAAAAATCCAGATTTTTATTCAAATGTACGTTTTCTCACCGTCGTGCCCCTTCATATGACTAAAGATAGAATTTCATGACTTTTTGCAAAATATTTTGGGATTCTTTTCAGACGTGGAAGTTTAATAAAAAAATTCCATTACTTTTACAAGTATGGAGTGAACCCAATGCAGGCTTAGCCTACACCACCTAACACAGAGGCGCCACTGGGTGGAGTTGAACCCGAGGCATCTGTCTGGGAGGTGATAGTGCTAACCACTACACCACTGTACCGTGTCAACTCCTGCCGTTAGAATGTCTTATGACTCCAATTTCGAAAAAATTCAGATTTTTATTCAAATGTACGTTTTCTCACCGTCGTGCCCCTTCATATGACTAAAGATAGAATTTCATGACTTTTTGCAAAATATTTTGGGATTCTTTTCAGATGCGGAATTTTTCAAAAAGTTTATTCCTTTACTTTTACAAGTATGGAGTGAAGCCCATGCAGGCTTAGCCTACACCACCTAACACAGAGTAGCCACTGGGTGGAGTTGAACCCGAGGCATCTGTCTGGGAGGCAATAGTGCTAACCACTACACCACTGTACCGTGTCAACTGCTGTCGTTAGAATGTCTTATGACACCAATTTCGAAAAAATTCATATTTTTATTCAAATGTACGTTTTCTCACCGTCGTGCCCCTTCATATGACTAAAGATAGAATTTCATGACTTTTTGCAAAATATTTTGGGATTCTTTTCAGACGTGGAAGTTTAATAAAAAAATTCCATTACTTTTACAAGTATGGAGTGAACCCAATGCAGGCTTAGCCTACACCACCTAACACAGAGGAGCCACTGGGTGGAGTAGAACCCGAGGCATCTGTCTGGGAGGCGACAGTGCTAACCACTACACCACTGTACCGTGTCAACTGCTGCCGTTAGAATGTCTTATGACTCCAATTTTGAAAAAATTCAGATTTTTATTCAAATGTACGTTTTCTCACCGTCGTGCCCCTTCATACGACTAAAGATAGAATTTCATGACTTTTTGCAAAATATTTTGGGATTCTTTTCAGACGTGGAAGTTCAATAAAAAAATTCCATTACTTTTACAAGTATGGAGTAAACCCGATGCAGGCTTAGCCTACACCACCTAACACAGAGGCGCCACTGGGTGGAGTTGAACCCGAGGCATCTGTCTGGGAGGTGATAGTGCTAACCACTACACCACTGTACCGTGTCAACTCCTGCCGTTAGAATGTCTTATGACTCCAATTTCGAAAAAATTCAGATTTTTATTCAAATGTACGTTTTCTCACCGTCGTGCACCTTCATATGACTAAAGATAGAATTTCATGACTTTTTGCAAAATATTTTGGGATTTTTTTCAGATGCGGAATTTTTCAAAAAGTTTATTCCATTACTTTTACAAGTATGGAGTGAAGCCCATGCAGGCTTAGCCTACACCACCTAACACAGAGTAGCCACTGGGTGGAGTTGAACCCGAGGCATCTGTCTGGGAGGCGATAGTGCTAACCACTACACCACTGTACCGTGTCAACTCCTGCCGTTAGAATGTCTTATGACTCCAATTTAGAAAAAAATCGGATTTTTATTCTAAAGTACGTTTTCTCACCATCGTGCACCTTCATATGAATAAAGATAGAATTTAATCACTTTTTGCAAAATATTTGGGGATTCTTTTCAGACGTGGAAGTTTAATTAAAAAATTCCATTACTTTTACAAGTATGGAGTGAACCCCATGCAGGCTTAGCCTACACCACCTAACACAGAGGCGCCACTGGGTGGAGTTGAACCCGAGGCATCTGTCTGGGAGGCGATAGTGCTAACCATTACACCACTGTACCGTTTCAACTGCTGCTGTTAGAATGTCTTATGACTCCAATTTAAAAAAAATTCAGATTTTTATTCAAATGTACGTTTTCTCACCGCCGTGCCCCTTCATATGACTAAAGATAGAATTTCATGACTTTTTGCAAAATATTTTGGGATTCTTTTCAGACGTGGAAGTTTAATAAAAACATTCCATTACTTTTACAAGTATGGAGTGAACCCGACGCAGGCTTAGCCTACACCACCTAACACAGAGGCGCCACTGGGTGGAGCTGAACCCGAGGCATCTGTCTGGGAGGCGATAGTGCTAACCACTACACCACTGTACCGTGTCAACTGCTGCCGTTAGAATGTCTTATGACTCCAATTTCGAAAAAATTCAGATTTTTATTCAAAATTACGTTTTCTCACCGTCGTGCCCCTTCATATGACTAAAGATAGAATTTCATGACTTTTTGCAAAATATTTTGGGATTTTTTTCAGATGCGGAATTTTTCAAAAAGTTTATTCCATTACTTTTACAAGTATGGAGTGAAGCCCATGCAGGCTTAGCCTACACCACCTAACACAGAGTAGCCACTGGGTGGAGTTGAACCCGAGGCATCTGTCTGGGAGGCGATAGTGCTAACCACTACACCACTGTACCGTGTCAACTCCTGCCGTTAGAATGTCTTATGACTCCAATTTAGAAAAAATTCGGATTTTTATTCTAAAGTAGGTTTTCTCACCATCGTGCACCTTCATATGACTAAAGATAGAATTTAATCACTTTTTGCAAAATATTTGGGGATTCTTTTCAGACGTGGAAGTTTAATAAAAAAATGCCATTACTTTTACAAGTATGGAGTGAACCCGATGCAGGCTTAGCCTACACAACCTAACACAGAGGCGCCACTGGGTGGAGTTGAACCCGAGGCATCTGACTGGGAGGCGACAGTGCTAACCACTACACCACTGTACCGTGTCAACTGCTGCCGTTAGAATGTCTTATGACTCCAATTTCGAAAAAATTCATATTTTTATTCAAATGTACGTTTTCTCACCGTCGTGCCCCTTCATATGACTAAAGATAGAATTTCATGACTTTTGCAAAATATTTTGGGATTCTTTTCAGACGTGGAAGTTTAAAAAAAGTTTTTTCCATTACTTTTACAAGTATGGAGTGAACCCCATGCAGGCTTAGCCTACACCACCTAACACAGAGGCGCCACTGGGTGGAGTTGAACCCGAGGCATCTGTCTGGGAGGCGATAGTGCTAACCACTACACCACTGTACCGTGTCAACTGCTGCCGTTAGAATGTCTTATGACACCAATTTCGAAAAAATTCATATTTTTATTCAAATGTACGTTTTCTCACCGCCGTGCCCCTTCATATGACTAAAGATAGAATTTCATGACTTTTTGCAAAATATTTTGGGATTCTTTTCAGACGTGGAAGTTTAATAAAAACATTCCATTACTTTTACAAGTATGGAGTGAACCCGATGCAGGCTTAGCCTACACCACCTAACACAGAGGCGCCACTGGGTGGAGCTGAACCCGAGGCATCTGTCTGGGAGGCGATAGTGCTAACCACTACACCACTGTACCGTGTCAACTGCTGCCGTTAGAATGTCTTATGACTCCAATTTCGAAAAAATTCAGATTTTTATTCAAAATTACGTTTTCTCACCGTCGTGCCCCTTCATATGACTAAAGATAGAATTTCATGACTTTTTGCAAAATATTTTGGGATTCTTTTCAGATGCGGAATTTTTCAAAAAGTTTATTCCATTACTTTTACAAGTATGGAGTGAAGCCCATGCAGGCTTAGCCTACACCACCTAACACAGAGTAGCCACTGGGTGGAGTTGAACCCGAGGCATCTGTCTGGGAGGCGATAGTGCTAACCACTACACCACTGTACCGTGTCAACTCCTGCCGTTAGAATGTCTTATGACTCCAATTTAGAAAAAAATCGGATTTTTATTCTAAAGTACGTTTTCTCACCATCGTGCACCTTCATATGAATAAAGATAGAATTTAATCACTTTTTGCAAAATATTTGGGGATTCTTTTCAGACGTGGAAGTTTAATTAAAAAATTCCATTACTTTTACAAGTATGGAGTGAACCCGATGCAGGCTTAGCCTACACAACCTAACACAGAGGCTCCACTGGGTGGAGTTGAACCCGAGGCATCTGACTGGGAGGCGACAGTGCTAACCACTACACCACTGTACCGTGTCAACTGCTGCCGTTAGAATGTCTTATGACTCCAATTTCGAAAAAATTCAGATTTTTATTCAAATGTACGTTTTCTCACCATCGTGCCCCTTCATATGACTAAAGATAGAATTTCATGACTTTTTGCAAAATATTTTGGGATTCTTTTCTGACGCGGAATTTTTCAAAAAAAAAATTCCATTACTTTTACAAGTATGGAGTGAACCCCATGCAGGCTTAGCCTACACCACCTAACACAGAGGCGCCACTGGGTGGAGTTGAACCCGAGGCATCTGTCTGGGAGGCGATAGTGCTAACCACTACACCACTGTACCGTTTCAACTGCTGCTGTTAGAATGTCTTATGACTCCAATTTAAAAAAAATTCAGATTTTTATTCAAATGTACGTTTTCTCACCGCCGTGCCCCTTCATATGACTAAAGATAGAATTTCATGACTTTTTGCAAAATATTTTGGGATTCTTTTCAGACGTGGAAGTTTAATAAAAACATTCCATTACTTTTACAAGTATGGAGTGAACCCGATGCAGGCTTAGCCTACACCACCTAACACAGAGGCGCCACTGGGTGGAGCTGAACCCGAGGCATCTGTCTGGGAGGCGATAGTGCTAACCACTACACCACTGTACCGTGTCAACTGCTGCCGTTAGAATGTCTTATGACTCCAATTTCGAAAAAATTCAGATTTTTATTCAAAATTACGTTTTCTCACCGTCGTGCCCCTTCATATGACTAAAGATAGAATTTCATGACTTTTTGCAAAATATTTTGGGATTTTTTTCAGATGCGGAATTTTTCAAAAAGTTTATTCCATTACTTTTACAAGTATGGAGTGAAGCCCATGCAGGCTTAGCCTACACCACCTAACACAGAGTAGCCACTGGGTGGAGTTGAACCCGAGGCATCTGTCTGGGAGGCGATAGTGCTAACCACTACACCACTGTACCGTGTCAACTCCTGCCGTTAGAATGTCTTATGACTCCAATTTAGAAAAAATTCGGATTTTTATTCTAAAGTAGGTTTTCTCACCATCGTGCACCTTCATATGACTAAAGATAGAATTTAATCACTTTTTGCAAAATATTTGGGGATTCTTTTCAGACGTGGAAGTTTAATAAAAAAATTCCATTACTTTTACAAGTATGGAGTGAACCCGATGCAGGCTAAGCCTACACAACCTAACACAGAGGCGCCACTGGGTGGAGTTGAACCCGAGGCATCTGACTGGGAGGCGACAGTGCTAACCACTACACCACTGTACCGTGTCAACTGCTGCCGTTAGAATGTCTTATGACTCCAATTTCGAAAAAATTCATATTTTTATTCAAATGTACGTTTTCTCACCGTCGTGCCCCTTCATATGACTAAAGATAGAATTTCATGACTTTTGCAAAATATTTTGGGATTCTTTTCAGACGTGGAAGTTTAAAAAAAGTTTTTTCCATTACTTTTACAAGTATGGAGTGAACCCCATGCAGGCTTAGCCTACACCACCTAACACAGAGGCGCCACTGGGTGGAGTTGAACCCGAGGCATCTGTCTGGGAGGCGATAGTGCTAACCACTACACCACTGTAC
Organism: Gasterosteus aculeatus; assembly: GCF_964276395.1. Classification (NCBI taxonomy): domain Eukaryota; kingdom Metazoa; phylum Chordata; class Actinopteri; order Perciformes; family Gasterosteidae; genus Gasterosteus; species Gasterosteus aculeatus. The sequence continues at coordinate 19,601,688 of NC_135703.1, forward strand.
CGTGTCAACTGCTGCCGTTAGAATGTCTTATGACACCAATTTCGAAAAAATTCATATTTTTATTCAAATGTACGTTTTCTCACCGCCGTGCCCCTTCATATGACTAAAGATAGAATTTCATGACTTTTTGCAAAATATTTTGGGATTCTTTTCAGACGTGGAAGTTTAATAAAAACATTCCATTACTTTTACAAGTATGGAGTGAACCCGATGCAGGCTTAGCCTACACCACCTAACACAGAGGCTCCACTGGGTGGAGCTGAACCCGAGGCATCTGTCTGGGAGGCGATAGTGCTAACCACTACACCACTGTACCGTGTCAACTGCTGCCGTTAGAATGTCTTATGACTCCAATTTCGAAAAAATTCAGATTTTTATTCAAAATTACGTTTTCTCACCGTCGTGCCCCTTCATATGACTAAAGATAGAATTTCATGACTTTTTGCAAAATATTTTGGGATTTTTTTCAGATGCGGAATTTTTCAAAAAGTTTATTCCATTACTTTTACAAGTATGGAGTGAAGCCCATGCAGGCTTAGCCTACACCACCTAACACAGAGTAGCCACTGGGTGGAGTTGAACCCGAGGCATCTGTCTGGGAGGCGATAGTGCTAACCACTACACCACTGTACCGTGTCAACTCCTGCCGTTAGAATGTCTTATGACTCCAATTTAGAAAAAATTCGGATTTTTATTCTAAAGTAGGTTTTCTCACCATCGTGCACCTTCATATGACTAAAGATAGAATTTAATCACTTTTTGCGAAATATTTGGGGATTCTTTTCAGACGTGGAAGTTTAATAAAAAAATTCCATTACTTTTACAAGTATGGAGTGAACCCGATGCAGGCTTAGCCTACACAACCTAACACAGAGGCGCCACTGGGTGGAGTTGAACCCGAGGCATCTGACTGGGAGGCGATAGTGCTAACCACTACACCACTGTACCGTGTCAACTGCTGCCGTTAGAATGTCTTATGACTCCAATTTCGAAAAAATTCATATTTTTATTCAAATGTACGTTTTCTCACCGTCGTGCCCCTTCATATGACTAAAGATAGAATTTCATGACTTTTGCAAAATATTTTGGGATTCTTTTCAGACGTGGAAGTTTAAAAAAAGTTTTTTCCATTACTTTTACAAGTATGGAGTGAACCCGATGCAGGCTTTCCCTACACCACCTAACACAGAGGCGCCACTGGGTGGAGCTGAACCCGAGGCATCTGTCTGGGAGGCGATAGTGCTAACCACTACACCACTGTACCGTGTCAACTGCTGCCGTTAGAATGTCTTATGACTCCAATTTCGAAAAAATTCAGATTTTTATTCAAAATGACGTTTTCTCACCGTCGTGCCCCTTCATATGACTAAAGATAGAATTTCATGACTTTTTGCAAAATATTTTGGGATTCTTTTCAGACGTGGAAGTTCAATAAGAAAATTCCATTACTTTTACAAGTATGGAGTAAACCCGATGCAGGCTTAGCCTACACCACCTAACACAGAGGCGCCACTGGGTGGATTTGAACCCGAGGCATCTGTCTGGGAGGCGACAGTGCTAACCACTACACCACTGTACCGTGTCAACTCCTGCCGTTAGAATGTCTTATGACTCCAATTTCTAAAAAATTCAGATTTTTATTCAAATGTACGTTTTATCACCGTCGTGCCCCTTCATATGACTAAAGATAGAATTTCATGACTTTTTGCAAAATATTTTGGGATTTTTTTCAGATGCGGAATTTTTCAAAAAGTTTATTCCATTACTTTTACAAGTATGGAGTGAAGCCCATGCAGGCTTAGCCTACACCACCTAACACAGAGTAGCCACTGGGTGGAGTTGAACCCGAGGCATCTGTCTGGGAGGCGATAGTGCTAACCACTACACCACTGTACCGTGTCAACTGCTGCCGTTAGAATGTCTTATGACTCCAATTTTGAAAAAATTAAGATTTTTATTCAAATGTACGTTTTCTCACCGTCGTGCCCCTTCATATGACTAAAGATAGAATTTCATGACTTTTTGCAAAATATTTTGGGATTCTTTTCAGACGTGGAAGTTTAATAAAAAAATTCCATTACTTTTACAAGTATGGAGTGAACCCCATGCAGGCTAAGCCTACACCACCTAACACAGAGGCGCCACTGGGTGGAGTTGAACCCGAGGCATCTGTCTGGGAAGCGAGAGTGCTAACCACTACACCACTGTACCGTGTCAACTGCTGCCGTTAGAATGTCTTATGACTCCAATTTCGAGAAATCCAGATTTTTATTCAAATGTACGTTTTCTCACCGTCGTGCCCCTTCATATGACTAAAGATTGAATTTCATGACTTTTTGCAAAATATTTTGGGATTCTTTTCAGACGTGGAAGTTTAATAAAAAAATTCCATTACTTTTACAAGTATGGAGTGAACCCAATGCAGGCTTAGCCTACACCACCTAACACAGAGGCGCCACTGGGTGGAGTAGAACCCGAGGCATCTGTCTGGGAGGCGACAGTGCCAACCACTACACCACTGTACCGTGTCAACTGCTGCCGTTAGAATGTCTTATGACTCCAATTTTGAAAAAATTCGGATTTTTATTCAAATGTACGTTTTCTCACCGTCGTGCCCCTTCATATGACTAAAGATAGAATTTCATGACTTTTTGCAAAATATTTTGGGATTCTTTTCAGACGTGGAAGTTCAATAAAAAAATTCCATTACTTTTACAAGTATGGAGTGAACCCAATGCAGGCTTAGCCTACACCACCTAACACAGAGGCGCCACTGGGTGGAGTAGAACCCGAGGCATCTGTCTGGGAGGCGACAGTGCCAACCACTACACCACTGTACCGTGTCAACTGCTGCCGTTAGAATGTCTTATGACTCCAATTTTGAAAAAATTCGGATTTTTATTCAAATGTACGTTTTCTCACCGTCGTGCCCCTTCATATGACTAAAGATAGAATTTCATGACTTTTTGCAAAATATTTTGGGATTCTTTTCAGACGTGGAAGTTCAATAAAAAAATTCCATTACTTTTACAAGTATGGAGTAAACCCGATGCAGGCTTAGCCTACACCACCTAACACAGAGGTGCCACTGGGTGGAGTTGAACCCGAGGCATCTGTCTGGGAGGTGATAGTGATAACCACTACACCACTGTACCGTGTCAACTACTGCCGTTAGAATGTCTTATGACTCCAATTTCGAAAAAATTCAGATTTTTATTCAAATGTACGTTTTCTCACCGTCGTGCCCCTTCATATGACTAAAGATAGAATTTCATGACTTTTTGCAAAATATTTTGGGATTCTTTTCAGACGTGGAAGTTTAATAAAAAAATTCCATTACTTTTACAAGTATGGAGTGAACCCAATGCAGGCTTAGCCTACACCACCTAACACAGAGGCGCCACTGGGTGGAGTAGAACCCGAGGCATCTGTCTGGGAGGCGACAGTGCTAACCACTACACCACTGTACCGTGTCAACTGCTGCCGTTTGAATGTCTTATGACTCCAATTTTGAAAAAATTCAGATTTTTATTCAAATGTACGTTTTCTCACCGTCGTGCCCCTTCATATGACTAAAGATAGAATTTCATGACTTTTTGCAAAATATTTTGGGATTCTTTTCAGACGTGGGAGTTCAATAAAAAAATTCCATTACTTTTACAAGTATGGAGTAAACCCGATGCAGGCTTAGCCTACACCACCTAACACAGAGGCGCCACTGGGTGGATTTGAACCCGAGGCATCTGTCTGGGAGGTGATAGTGCTAACCACTACACCACTGTACCGTGTCAACTCCTGCCGTTAGAATGTCTTATGACTCCAATTTCGAAAAAATTCAGATTTTTATTCAAATGTACGTTTTATCACCGTCGTGCCCCTTCATATGACTAAAGATAGAATTTCATGACTTTTTGCAAAATATTTTGGGATTTTTTTCAGATGCGGAATTTTTCAAAAAGTTTATTCCATTACTTTTACAAGTATGGAGTGAAGCCCATGCAGGCTTAGCCTACACCACCTAACACAGAGTAGCCACTGGGTGGAGTTGAACCCGAGGCATCTGTCTGGGAGGCGACAGTGCTAACCACTACACCACTGTACCGTGTCAACTGCTGCCGTTAGAATGTCTTATGACTCCAATTTTGAAAAAATTCAGATTTTTATTCAAATGTACGTTTTCTCACCGTCGTGCCCCTTCATATGACTAAAGATAGAAATTAATCACTTTTTGCAAAATATTTGGGGATTCTTTTCAGACGTGGAAGTTTAATAAAAAAATTCCATTACTTTTACAAGTATGGAGTGAACCCGATGCAGGCTTAGCCTACACAACCTAACACAGAGGCGCCACTGGGTGGAGTTGAACCCGAGGCATCTGACTGGGAGGCGACAGTGCTAACCACTACACCACTGTACCGTGTCAACTGCTGCCGTTAGAATGTCTTATGACTCCAATTTCGAAAAAATTCATATTTTTATTCAAATGTACGTTTTCTCACCGTCGTGCCCCTTCATATGACTAAAGATAGAATTTCATGACTTTTGCAAAATATTTTGGGATTCTTTTCAGACGTGGAAGTTTAAAAAAAGTTTTTTCCATTACTTTTACAAGTATGGAGTGAACCCCATGCAGGCTTAGCCTACACCACCTAACACAGAGGCGCCACTGGGTGGAGTTGAACCCGAGGCATCTGTCTGGGAGGCGATAGTGCTAACCACTACACCACTGTACCGTGTCAACTGCTGCCGTTAGAATGTCTTATGACACCAATTTCGAAAAAATTCATATTTTTATTCAAATGTACGTTTTCTCACCGTCGTGCCCCTTCATATGACTAAAGATAGAATTTCATGACTTTTTGCAAAATATTTTGGGATTCTTTTCAGACGCGGAATTTTTCAAAAAGTTTTTTCCATTACTTTTACAAGTATGGAGTGAACCCCATGCAGGCTTAGCCTACACCACCTAACACAGAGGCGCCACTGGGTGGAGTTGAACCCGAGGCATCTGTCTGGGAAGCGAGAGTGCTAACCACTACACCACTGTACTGTGTCAACTGCTGCCGTTAGAATGTCTTATGACTCCAATTTCGAAAAAATTCAGATTTTTATTCAAATGTACGTTTTCTCACCGTCGTGCCCCTTCATATGACTAAAGATAGAATTTCATGACTTTTTGCAAAATATTTTGGGATTCTTTTCAGACGCGGAATTTTTCAAAAAGTTTTTTCCATTACTTTTACAAGTATGGAGTGAACCCGATGCAGGCTTTCCCTACACCACCTAACACAGAGGCGCCACTGGGTGGAGTTGAACCCGAGGCATCTGTCTGGGGTGTGCTAACCACTACACCACTGTACCGTTTCAACTGCTGCTGTTAGAATGTCTTATGACTCCAATTTAAAAAAAATTCAGATTTTTATTCAAATGTACGTTTTCTCACCGCCGTGCCCCTTCATATGACTAAAGATAGAATTTCATGACTTTTTGCAAAATATTTTGGGATTCTTTTCAGACGTGGAAGTTTAATAAAAACATTCCATTACTTTTACAAGTATGGAGTGAACCCGATGCAGGCTTAGCCTACACCACCTAACACAGAGGCGCCACTGGGTGGTGTTGAACCCGAGGCATCTGTCTGGGAGGCGATAGTGCTAACCACTACACCACTGTACCGTGTCAACTGCTGCCGTTAGAATGTCTTATGACACCAATTTCGAAAAAATTCATATTTTTATTCAAATGTACGTTTTCTCACCGTCGTGCCCCTTCATATGACTAAAGATAGAATTTAATCACTTTTTGCAAAATATTTGGGGATTCTTTTCAGACGTGGAAGTTTAATAAAAAAATTCCATTACTTTTACAAGTATGGAGTGAACCCGATGCAGGCTTAGCCTACACAACCTAACACAGAGGCGCCACTGGGTGGAGTTGAACCCGAGGCATCTGACTGGGAGGCGACAGTGCTAACCACTACACCACTGTACCGTGTCAACTGCTGCCGTTAGAATGTCTTATGACTCCAATTTCGAAAAAATTCATATTTTTATTCAAATGTACGTTTTCTCACCGTCGTGCCCCTTCATATGACTAAAGATAGAATTTCATGACTTTTTGCAAAATATTTTGGGATTCTTTTCAGACGCGGAATTTTTCAAAAAGTTTTTTCCATTACTTTTACAAGTATGGAGTGAACCCAATGCAGGCTTAGCCTACACCACCTAACACAGAGTAGCCACTGGGTGGAGTTGAACCCGAGGCATCTGTCTGGGAGGCGATAGTGCTAACCACTACACCACTGTACCGTGTCAACTGCTGCCGTTAGAATGTCTTATGACACCAATTTCGAAAAAATTCATATTTTTATTCAAATGTACGTTTTCTCACCGTCGTGCCCCTTCATATGACTAAAGATAGAATTTAATCACTTTTTGCAAAATATTTTGGGATTCTTTTCGGACGTGGAAGTTTAATAAAAAAATTCCATTACTTTTACAAGTATGGAGTGAACCCGATGCAGGCTTAGCCTACACCACCTAACACAGAGGCGCCACTGGGTGGAGTTGAACCCGAGGCATCTGTCTGGGAGGCGATAGTGCTAACCACTAAACCACTTTACCGTGTCAACTCCTGCCGTTAGAATGTCTTATGACTCCAAGTTAGAAAAAATTCGGATTTTTATTCTAAAGTAGGTTTTCTCACCATCGTGCACCTTCATATGACTAAAGATAGAATTTCATGACTTTTTGCAAAATATTTTGGGATTCTTTTCAGACGTGGAAGTTTAATAAAAAAATTCCATTACTTTTACAAGTATGGAGTGAACCCCATGCAGGCTAAGCCTACACCACCTAACACAGAGGCGCCACTGGGTGGAGTTGAACCCGAGGCATCTGTCTGGGAAGCGAGAGTGCTAACCACTACACCACTGTACCGTGTCAACTGCTGCCGTTAGAATGTCTTATGACTCCAATTTCGAAAAATCCAGATTTTTATTCAAATGTACGTTTTCTCACCGTCGTGCCCCTTCATATGACTAAAGATAGAATTTCATGACTTTTTGCAAAATATTTTGGGATTCTTTTCAGACGTGGAAGTTTAATAAAAAAATTCCATTACTTTTACAAGTATGGAGTAAACCCGATGCAGGCTTAGCCTACACCACCTAACACAGAGGCGCCACTGGGTGGAGTTGAACCCGAGGCATCTGTCTGGGAGGTGATAGTGCTAACCACTACACCACTGTACCGTGTCAACTACTGCCGTTGGAATGTCTTATGACTCCAATTTCGAAAAAATTCAGATTTTTATTCAAATGTACGTTTTCTCACCGTCGTGCACCTTCATATGACTAAAGATAGAATTTCATGACTTTTTGCAAAATATTTTGGGATTTTTTTCAGATGCGGATTTTTTCAAAAAGTTTATTCCATTACTTTTACAAGTATGGAGTGAAGCCCATGCAGGCTTAGCCTACACCACCTAACACAGAGTAGCCACTGGGTGGAGTTGAACCCGAGGCATCTGTCTGGGAGGCGATAGTGCTAACCACTACACCACTGTACCGTGTCAACTCCTGCCGTTAGAATGTCTTATGACTCCAATTTAGAAAAAAATCGGATTTTTATTCTAAAGTACGTTTTCTCACCATCGTGCACCTTCATATGAATAAAGATAGAATTTAATCACTTTTTGCAAAATATTTGGGGATTCTTTTCAGACGTGGAAGTTTAATTAAAAAATTCCATTACTTTTACAAGTATGGAGTGAACCCGATGCAGGCTTAGCCTACACAACCTAACACAGAGGCTCCACTGGGTGGAGTTGAACCCGAGGCATCTGACTGGGAGGCGACAGTGCTAACCACTACACCACTGTACCGTGTTAACTGCTGCCGTTAGAATGTCTTATGACTCCAATTTTGAAAAAATTCAGATTTTTATTCAAATGTACGTTTTCTCACCGTCGTGCCCCTTCATATGACTAAAGATAGAATTTCATGACTTTTTGCAAAATATTTTGGGATTCTTTTCAGACGCGGAATTTTTCAAAAAAAAAATTCCATTACTTTTACAAGTATGGAGTGAACCCCATGCAGGCTTAGCCTACACCACCTAACACAGAGGCGCCACTGGGTGGAGTTGAACCCGAGGCATCTGTCTGGGAGGCGATAGTGCTAACCACTACACCACTGTACCGTTTCAACTGCTGCTGTTAGAATGTCTTATGACTCCAATTTAAAAAAAATTCAGATTTTTATTCAAATGTACGTTTTCTCACCGCCGTGCCCCTTCATATGACTAAAGATAGAATTTCATGACTTTTTGCAAAATATTTTGGGATTCTTTTCAGACGTGGAAGTTTAATAAAAACATTCCATTACTTTTACAAGTATGGAGTGAACCCGATGCAGGCTTAGCCTACACCACCTAACACAGAGGCGCCACTGGGTGGAGCTGAACCCGAGGCATCTGTCTGGGAGGCGATAGTGCTAACCACTACACCACTGTACCGTGTCAACTGCTGCCGTTAGAATGTCTTATGACTCCAATTTCGAAAAAATTCAGATTTTTATTCAAAATTACGTTTTCTCACCGTCGTGCCCCTTCATATGACTAAAGATAGAATTTCATGACTTTTTGCAAAATATTTTGGGATTTTTTTCAGATGCGGAATTTTTCAAAAAGTTTATTCCATTACTTTTACAAGTATGGAGTGAAGCCCATGCAGGCTTAGCCTACACCACCTAACACAGAGTAGCCACTGGGTGGAGTTGAACCCGAGGCATCTGTCTGGGAGGCGATAGTGCTAACCACTACACCACTGTACCGTGTCAACTCCTGCCGTTAGAATGTCTTATGACTCCAATTTAGAAAAAATTCGGATTTTTATTCTAAAGTAGGTTTTCTCACCATCGTGCACCTTCATATGACTAAAGATAGAATTTAATCACTTTTTGCAAAATATTTGGGGATTCTTTTCAGACGTGGAAGTTTAATAAAAAAATTCCATTACTTTTACAAGTATGGAGTGAACCCGATGCAGGCTTAGCCTACACAACCTAACACAGAGGCGCCACTGGGTGGAGTTGAACCCGAGGCATCTGACTGGGAGGCGACAGTGCTAACCACTACACCACTGTACCGTGTCAACTGCTGCCGTTAGAATGTCTTATGACTCCAATTTCGAAAAAATTCATATTTTTATTCAAATGTACGTTTTCTCACCGTCGTGCCCCTTCATATGACTAAAGATAGAATTTCATGACTTTTGCAAAATATTTTGGGATTCTTTTCAGACGTGGAAGTTTAAAAAAAGTTTTTTCCATTACTTTTACAAGTATGGAGTGAACCCCATGCAGGCTTAGCCTACACCACCTAACACAGAGGCGCCACTGGGTGGAGTTGAACCCGAGGCATCTGTCTGGGAGGCGATAGTGCTAAGCACTACACCACTGTACCGTGTCAACTGCTGCCGTTAGAATGTCTTATGACACCAATTTCGAAAAAATTCATATTTTTATTCAAATGTACGTTTTCTCACCGTCGTGCCCCTTCATATGACTAAAGATAGAATTTCATGACTTTTTGCAAAATATTTTGGGATTCTTTTCAGACGTGGAAGTTTAATAAAAAAATTCCATTACTTTTACAAGTATGGAGTGAACCCCATGCAGGCTTAGCCTACACCACCTAACACAGAGGCGCCACTGGGTGGAGTAGAACCCGAGGCATCTGTCTGGGAGGCGACAGTGCTAACCACTACACCACTGTACCGTGTCAACTGCTGCCGTTAGAATGTCTTATGACTCCAATTTTGAAAAAATTCAGATTTTTATTCAAATGTACGTTTTCTCACCGCCGTGCCCCTTCATATGACTAAAGATAGAATTTCATGACTTTTTGCAAAATATTTTGGGATTCTTTTCAGACGTGGAAGTTTAATAAAAAAATTCCATTACTTTTACAAGTATGGAGTGAACCCCATGCAGGCTAAGCCTACACCACCTAACACAGAGGCGCCACTGGGTGGAGTTGAACCCGAGGCATCTGTCTGGGAAGCGAGAGTGCTAACCACTACACCACTGTACCGTGTCAACTGCTGCCGTTAGAATGTCTTCTGACTCCAATTTCGAAAAATCCAGATTTTTATTCAAATGTAAGTTTTCTGGCATTGCTAGACAGGATGAATGGGTTTCCACAAAAAAATATTTGGATGGAGGTAGATCATTGAACCTGGATGGGATGTAGTATAAGCTCACTTTCTATTGGATTCTTCTTTGGAATAGGACAGTTTCAGAGGCTGGAATAACACAGACTAAATAAAAACATATGATATTCTGGCAATCCTTGGCCAGTATGGGGATTGAACCCATGACCTTGGCATTATTAGCACCACGCTCTTACCATCTGAGCTAACCGGCCCTTTTCTCTTGATTTTATCCAACTACAGTAAATCCAGATTTCAGGCCAAATGAGAACTTCTAAAATGCAGGCAGTAAACAATTGTCAATTAGTTGTGAGAGCCTATCACCTTTAATTTCCCCATTAAAATAGACGGTGAAGAGAATGAATTCAAATATAATGGAAGTATATTTTGTTGGAAACAACAACGCTCATACCTGAGGAAATTCAACTTTGCACAAGACATCTTACAAATATCTTGGAAGTTTCAACCACGAAGGGACTCGAAACCTCAATCTTCTGATCCGAAGTCAGACGCCTTGTCCATTAGGCCACGTGGTCCCTAAATGCAACAGTTTCATTTTTTTTTAACTGCTATTATTCACCTGCAGAGTAGGAGGACCAGAAAAATATCTTTCAACACCTGAGGTTTGCAACGCCATCATGAATTTAAACATCTACTGCAAGTGTGGACGGATTTATCGTTGAATGAGTGTTACCAGGGGGTTTTGCGATTTAACTTACAATCACATAGTATCACCATTACGTTCTGACAATGTCAGGTAAAGACACAGTTTAGATTTGTTTTAATTGGCCTGGGAGAATACTTGAGAATGTTACCAGTGGGATCACCTACTGGCTTGGCATTGCTAGACAGAATGAATGGGTTTCCACAAAAAAACCTTTGGATGGAGGTAGATCATTGAACCTGGATGGGATGTAGTAACAGCTGACTTTCTATTGGATTCTTCTTTGGAATAGGGCAGTTTCAGAGGCTGGAATAACACAGACTAAATAAAAACATGATAACCTGGCAATCCTTGGCCAGTATGGGGATTGAACCCATGACCTTGGCGTTATTAGCACCACGCTCTGACCATCTGAGCTAACCGGCCCTTTTCTCTTGATTTTATCCAACTACAGTAAATCCAGATTTCAGGCCAAATGAGAACTTCTATGATGCAGGCAGTAAATAATTGTCAATCAGTTGTGAGAGCCTATCACCTTTGATTTCCCCATTAAAATAGACGGTGAAGAGAATGAATTTAAATATAATGGAAATGTATTTTGTTGGAAACAACAATGCTTATACCTGAGGAAATTCAACTTTGCACAAGACGTCTTACAAATATCTTGGAAGTTTCAACCAAGAAGGGACTCGAATTCTCAATCTTCTGATCCGAAGTCAGACGCCTTGTCCATTAGGCCACGTGGTCCCTAAATGGAGCAGTCATTTTTTTTTAACTGCTATTATTCACCTGCAGAGTAGGAGGACCAGAAAAATATCTTTCAACACCTGAGGTTTGCAACGCCATCATGAATTTAAACATCTACTGCAAGTGTGGACGGATTTATCGTTGAATGAGTGTTACCAGGGGGTTTTGCGACTTAACTTACAATCACATAGTATCACCATTACGTTCTGACAATGTCAGGTAAAGACACAGTTTAGATTTTTTTTAATTGGCCTGGGAGAATACTTGAGAATGTTACCAGTGGGATCACCTACTGGCTTGGCATTGCTAGACAGGATGAATGGGTTTCCACAAAAAAATATTTGGATGGAGGTAGATCATTGAACCTGGATGGGATGTAGTATCAGCTCACTTTCTATTGGATTCTTCTTTGGAATAGGACAGTTTCAGAGGCTGGAATAACACAGACTAAATAAAAACATGATATCCTGGCAATCTTGGCCAGTATGGGGATTGAACCCATGACCTTGGCGTTATTAGCACCACGCTCTGACCATCTGAGCTAACCGGCCCTTTTCTCTTGATTTTATCCAACTACAGTAAATCCAGATTTCATGCCAAATGAGAACTTCTAAAATGCAGGCAGTAAACAATTGTCAGTCAGTTGTGAGAGCCTATCACCTTTAATTTCCCCATTAAAATAGACGGTGAAGAGAATGAATTTAAATATAATGGAAAAGTATTTTGTTGGAAACAACAATGCTCATACCTGAGGAAATTTAACTTTGAACAAGACATCTTACAAATATCTTGGAAGTTTCAACCACGAAGGGACTCGAACCCTCAATCTTCTGATCCGAAGTCAGACGCCTTGTCCATTAGGCCACGTGGTCCCTAAATGCAGCAGTTTCACTTTTTTTTAACTGCTATTATTCACCTGCAGAGTAGGAGGACCAGAAAAATATCTTTCAACACCTGAGGTTTGCAACGCCATCATGAATTTAAATATCTACTGCAAGTGTGGACGGATTTATCGTTGAATGAGTGTTACCGGGTTTTTTTGGGGATTTAACTTACAATCACATAGTATCACCATTACGTTCTGACAATGTCAGGTAAAGACACAGTTTAGATTTTTTTTAATTGGCCTGGGAGAATACTTGAGAATGTTACCAGTGGGATCACCTACTGGCTTGGCATTGCTAGACAGGATGAATGGGTTTCCACAAAAAAATATTTGGATGGAGGTAGATCATTGAACCTGGATGGGATGTAGTATCAGCTCACTTTCTATTGGATTCTTCTTTGGAATAGGACAGTTTCAGAGGCTGGAATAACACAGACTAAATAAAAACATATGATATTCTGGCAATCCTTGGCCAGTATGGGGATTGAACCCATGACCTTGGCATTATTAGCACCACGCTCTTACCATCTGAGCTAACCGGCCCTTTTCTCTTGATTTTATCCAACTACAGTAAATCCAGATTTCAGGCCAAATGAGAACTTCTAAAATGCAGGCAGTAAACAATTGTCAATTAGTTGTGAGAGCCTATCACCTTTAATTTCCCCATTAAAATAGACGGTGAAGAGAATGAATTTAAATATAATGGAAAAGTATTTTGTTGGAAACAACAATGCTCATACCTGAGGAAATTTAACTTTGAACAAGACATCTTACAAATATCTTGGAAGTTTCAACCACGAAGGGACTCGAACCCTCAATCTTCTGATCCGAAGTCAGACGCCTTGTCCATTAGGCCACGTGGTCCCTAAATGCAGCAGTTTCACTTTTTTTTAACTGCTATTATTCACCTGCAGAGTAGGAGGACCAGAAAAATATCTTTCAACACCTGAGGTTTGCAACGCCATCATGAATTTAAACATCTACTGCAAGTGTGGACGGATTTATCGTTGAATGAGTGTTACCAGGGGGTTTTGCGATTTAACTTACAATCACATAGTATCACCATTACGTTCTGACAATGTCAGGTAAAGACACAGTTTAGATTTGTTTTAATTGGCCTGGGAGAATACTTGAGAATGTTACCAGTGGGATCACCTACTGGCTTGGCATTGCTAGACAGAATGAATGGGTTTCCACAAAAAAACCTTTGGATGGAGGTAGATCATTGAACCTGGATGGGATGTAGTAACAGCTGACTTTCTATTGGATTCTTCTTTGGAATAGGGCAGTTTCAGAGGCTGGAATAACACAGACTAAATAAAAACATGATAACCTGGCAATCCTTGGCCAGTATGGGGATTGAACCCATGACCTTGGCGTTATTAGCACCACGCTCTGACCATCTGAGCTAACCGGCCCTTTTCTCTTGATTTTATCCAACTACAGTAAATCCAGATTTCAGGCCAAATGAGAACTTCTATGATGCAGGCAGTAAATAATTGTCAATCAGTTGTGAGAGCCTATCACCTTTGATTTCCCCATTAAAATAGACGGTGAAGAGAATGAATTTAAATATAATGGAAATGTATTTTGTTGGAAACAACAATGCTTATACCTGAGGAAATTCAACTTTGCACAAGACGTCTTACAAATATCTTGGAAGTTTCAACCAAGAAGGGACTCGAATTCTCAATCTTCTGATCCGAAGTCAGACGCCTTGTCCATTAGGCCACGTGGTCCCTAAATGGAGCAGTCATTTTTTTTTAACTGCTATTATTCACCTGCAGAGTAGGAGGACCAGAAAAATATCTTTCAACACCTGAGGTTTGCAACGCCATCATGAATTTAAACATCTACTGCAAGTGTGGACGGATTTATCGTTGAATGAGTGTTACCAGGGGGTTTTGCGACTTAACTTACAATCACATAGTATCACCATTACGTTCTGACAATGTCAGGTAAAGACACAGTTTAGATTTTTTTTAATTGGCCTGGGAGAATACTTGAGAATGTTACCAGTGGGATCACCTACTGGCTTGGCATTGCTAGACAGGATGAATGGGTTTCCACAAAAAAATATTTGGATGGAGGTAGATCATTGAACCTGGATGGGATGTAGTATCAGCTCACTTTCTATTGGATTCTTCTTTGGAATAGGACAGTTTCAGAGGCTGGAATAACACAGACTAAATAAAAACATGATATCCTGGCAATCTTGGCCAGTATGGGGATTGAACCCATGACCTTGGCGTTATTAGCACCACGCTCTGACCATCTGAGCTAACCGGCCCTTTTCTCTTGATTTTATCCAACTACAGTAAATCCAGATTTCATGCCAAATGAGAACTTCTAAAATGCAGGCAGTAAACAATTGTCAGTCAGTTGTGAGAGCCTATCACCTTTAATTTCCCCATTAAAATAGACGGTGAAGAGAATGAATTTAAATATAATGGAAAAGTATTTTGTTGGAAACAACAATGCTCATACCTGAGGAAATTTAACTTTGAACAAGACATCTTACAAATATCTTGGAAGTTTCAACCACGAAGGGACTCGAACCCTCAATCTTCTGATCCGAAGTCAGACGCCTTGTCCATTAGGCCACGTGGTCCCCAAATGCAGCAGTTTCACTTTTTTTTAACTGCTATTATTCACCTGCAGAGTAGGAGGACCAGAAAAATATCTTTCAACACCTGAGGTTTGCAACGCCATCATGAATTTAAATATCTACTGCAAGTGTGGACGGATTTATCGTTGAATGAGTGTTACCGGGTTTTTTTGGGGATTTAACTTACAATCACATAGTATCACCATTACGTTCTGACAATGTCAGGTAAAGACACAGTTTAGATTTTTTTTAATTGGCCTGGGAGAATACTTGAGAATGTTACCAGTGGGATCACCTACTGGCTTGGCATTGCTAGACAGGATGAATGGGTTTCCACAAAAAAATATTTGGATGGAGGTAGATCATTGAACCTGGATGGGATGTAGTATCAGCTCACTTTCTATTGGATTCTTCTTTGGAATAGGACAGTTTCAGAGGCTGGAATAACACAGACTAAATAAAAACATATGATATTCTGGCAATCCTTGGCCAGTATGGGGATTGAACCCATGACCTTGGCATTATTAGCACCACGCTCTTACCATCTGAGCTAACCGGCCCTTTTCTCTTGATTTTATCCAACTACAGTAAATCCAGATTTCAGGCCAAATGAGAACTTCTAAAATGCAGGCAGTAAACAATTGTCAATTAGTTGTGAGAGCCTATCACCTTTAATTTCCCCATTAAAATAGACGGTGAAGAGAATGAATTTAAATATAATGGAAAAGTATTTTGTTGGAAACAACAATGCTCATACCTGAGGAAATTTAACTTTGAACAAGACATCTTACAAATATCTTGGAAGTTTCAACCACGAAGGGACTCGAACCCTCAATCTTCTGATCCGAAGTCAGACGCCTTGTCCATTAGGCCACGTGGTCCCTAAATGCAGCAGTTTCACTTTTTTTTAACTGCTATTATTCACCTGCAGAGTAGGAGGACCAGAAAAATATCTTTCAACACCTGAGGTTTGCAACGCCATCATGAATTTAAACATCTACTGCAAGTGTGGACGGATTTATCGTTGAATGAGTGTTACCAGGGGGTTTTGCGATTTAACTTACAATCACATAGTATCACCATTACGTTCTGACAATGTCAGGTAAAGACACAGTTTAGATTTTTTTTAATTGGCCTGGGAGAATACTTGAGAATGTTACCAGTGGGATCACCTACTGGCTTGGCATTGCTAGACAGAATGAATGGGTTTCCACAAAAAAATATTTGGATGGAGGTAGATCATTGAACCTGGATGGGATGTAGTATCAGCTCACTTTCTATTGGATTCTTCTTTGGAATAGGACAGTTTCAGAGGCTGGAATAACACAGACTAAATAAAAACATGATATCCTGGCAATCCTTGGCCAGTATGGGGATTGAACCCATGACCTTGGCGTTATTAGCACAACGCTCTGACCATCTGAGCTAACCGGCCCTTTTCTCTTGATTTTATCCAACTACAGTAAATCCAGATTTCAGGACAAATGAGAACTTCTATGATGCAGGCAATACATAATTGTCAATCAGTTGTGAGAGCCTATCACCTTTAATTTCCCCATTAAAATAGACGGTGAAGAGAATGAATTTAAATATAATGGAAAAGTATTTTGTTGGAAACAACAATGCTCATACCTGAGGAAATTTAACTTTGCACAAGACATCTTACAAATATCTTGGAAGTTTCAACCACGAAGGGACTCGAACCCTCAATCTTCTGATCCGAAGTCAGACGCCTTGTCCATTAGGCCACGTGGTCCCTAAATGCAACAGTTTTATTTTTTTTTAACTGCTATTATTCACCTGCAGAGTAGGAGGACCAGAAAAATATCGTTCAACACCTGAGGTTTGCAACGCCATCATGAATTTAAACATCTACTGCAAGTGTGGACGGATTTATCGTTGAATGAGTGTTACCAGGGGGTTTTGCGACTTAACTTACAATCACATAGTATCACCATTACGTTCTGACAATGTCAGGTAAAGACACAGTTTAGATTTTTTTTAATTGGCCTGGGAGAATACTTGAGAATGTTACCAGTGGGATCACCTACTGGCTTGGCATTGCTAGACAGGATGAATGGGTTTCCACAAAAAAATATTTGGATGGAGGTAGATCATTGAACCTGGATGGGATGTCGTATCAGATCACTTTCTATTGGATTCTTCTTTGGAATAGGACAGTTACAGAGGCTGGAATAACACAGACTAAATAAAAACATGATATCCTGGCAATCCTTGGCCAGTATGGGGATTGAACCCATGACCTTGGCGTTATTAGCACCACGCTCTGACCATCTGAGCTAACTGGCCCTTTTCTCTTGATTTTATCCAACTACAGTAAATCCAGATTTCAGGCCAAATGAGAACTTCTAAAATGCAGGCAGTAAATAATTGTCAATCAGTTGTGAGAGCCTATCACCTTTAATTTCCCCATTAAAATAGACGGTGAAGAGAATGAATTTAAATATAATGGAAGTGTATTTTGTTGGAAACAACAATGTTTATACCTGAGGAAATTCAACTTTGCACAAGACTTCTTGCAAATATATTGGAAGTTTCAACCACGAAGGGACTCGAACCCTCAATCTTCTGATCCGAAGTCAGACGCCTTGTCCATTAGGCCACGTGGTCCCTAAATGCAACAGTTTCACTTTTTATTCAACTGCTATTATTCACCTGCAGAGTAGGAGGACCAGAAAGATATCTTTCAACACCTGAGGTTTGCAACTCCATCATGAATTTAAACATCTACTGCAAGTGTGGACGGATTTATCGTTGAATGAGTGTTACCAGGGGGTTTTGCGACTTAACTTACAATCACATAGTATCACCATTACGTTCTGACAATGTCAGGTAAAGACACAGTTTAGATTTTTTTGAATTGGCCTGGGAGAATACTTGAGAATGTTACCAGTGGGATCACCTACTGGCTTGGCATTGCTAGACAGGATGGATGGGTTTCCACAAAAAAATATTTGGATGGAGGTAGATCATTGAACCTGGATGGGATGTAGTATCAGCTCACTTTCTATTGGATTCTTCTTTGGAATAGGACAGTTTCAGAGGCTGGAATAACACAGACTAAATAAAAACATGATATCCTGGCAATCCTTGGCCAGTATGGGGATTGAACCCATGACCTTGGCGTTATTAGCACCACACAGTGACCATCTGAGCTAACCGGCCCTTTTCTCTTGGTTTTATCCAACCACATTAAATCCAGATTTCATGCCAAATGAGAACTTCTAAAATGCAGGCAGTAAACAATTGTCAATCAGTATGAGAGCCTATCACCTTTAATTTCCCCATTAAAATAGACGGTGAAGAGAAACAACAATGCTCATACCTGAGGAAATTCAACTTTGCACAAGACATCGGTGTTGTTCGTTGGCTGAGACATATGTAACATATTTCTCGCTGAATTGAAATACCGCAATGGTTTTTGTGTTAAAGAGTTGAAACATAAGATTCCATGTGTGATTAAGAGGCATATTTAATAAATGATAGCAAGATGTTTTTCATCATTTTAGATACTTTCAGTATTTTTAGGTCAGGATTGCAAAGCGGTCTGAGGTACTGCGTTCACTGGAGGCGTCCACTGGAGGCGTGGGTTCAAATCCCACTTCTGACAGTCACTGGTGTTGTTCGTTGGCTGAGACATATGTAACATATTTCTCTCTGAATTGAAATACCGCAATGGTTTTTGTGTTAAAGAGTTGAAACATAAGATTCCATGTGTGATTAAGAGGCATATTTAATAAATGATAGCAAGATGTTTTTCATCATTTTAGATACTTTCAGTATTTTTAGGTCAGGATTGCAAAGCGGTCTGAGGTACTGCGTTCAGGTTCAAGAATTCACTTCAAAAGTGTGATGAACAACAAATGTCATCTGTGACAGCATGATATTTTTTATAATTTCCACTATTTGACATATTTCTCAGTCAGGATGGCCGAGCGGTCTAAGCCGCTGCTTTTAGGCCGCAGTCTCCACTGGAGGCGTGGGTTCAAATCCCACTTCTGACAGTCACTGGTGTTGTTCGTTGGCTGAGACATATGTAAGATATTTCTCTCTGAATTGAAATACCGCAACGGTGTTTGTGTTAAAGAGTTGAAATATAATATTCCATGTGTGATTAAGAGGCATATTTAATAAATGATAGCAAGATGTTTTTCATCATTTTAGATACTTTCAGTATTTTTAGGTCAGGATTGCAAAGCGCTCTGAGGTGCCGCGTTCAGGTTTTCACTCAAGAATTCACTTCAAAAGTGTGATGAACAACAAACAACACTAACATATTTCTCTCTGAATTGAAATACCGCAATGGTTTTTGTGTTAAAGAGTTGAAACATAAGATTCCATGTGTGATTAAGAGGCATATTTAATAAATGATAGCAAGATGTTTTTCATCATTTTAGATACTTTCAGTATTTTTAGGTCAGGATTGCAAAGCGGTCTGAGGTACTGCGTTCAGGTTCAAGAATTCACTTCAAAAGTGTGATGAACAACAAATGTCATCTGTGACAGCATGATATTTTTTATAATTTCCGCTATTTGACATATTTCTCAGTCAGGATGGCCGAGCGGTCTAAGGCGCTGCGTTTAGGCCGCAGTCTCCACTGGAGGCGTGGGTTCAAATCCCACTTCTGACAGTCACTGGTGTTGTTCGTTGGCTGAGACATATGTAACGTATTTCTCGCTGAATTGAAATACAGCTATGGTTTTTGTGTTAAAGAGTTGAAATATAATATTCCATGTGTGATTAAGAGGCATATTTAATAAATGATAGCAAGATGTTTTTCATCATTTTAGATACTTTCAGTATTTTTAGGTCAGGATTGCAAAGCAGTCTGAGGTACTGCGTTCAGGTTCAAGAATTCACTTCAAAAGTGTGATGAACAACAACAGTCATCTGTGACAGCATGATATTTTTTACAATTTCCACTATTTGACATATTTCTCAGTCAGGATGGCCGAGCGGTCTAAGGCGCTGCGTTTAGGCCGCAGTCTCCACTGGAGGCGTGGGTTCAAATCCCACTTCTGACAGTCACTGGTGTTGTTCGTTGGCTGAGACATATGTAACATATTTCTCTCTGAATTGAAATACCGCAATGGTTTTTGTGTTAAAGAGTTGAAACATAAAATTCCATGTGTGATTAAGAGGCATATTTAATAAATGATAGCAAGATGTTTTTCATCATTTTAGATACTTTCAGTATTTTTAGGTCAGGATTGCAAAGCGGTCTGAGGTACTGCGTTCAGGTTCAAGAATTCACTTCAAAAGTGTGACGAACAACAACAGTCATCTGTGACAGCATGATATTTTTTATAATTTCCACTATTTGACATATTTCTCAGTCAGGATGGCCGAGCGGTCTAAGGCGCTGCGTTTAGGCCGCAGTCTCCACTGGAGGCGTGGGTTCAAATCCCACTTCTGACAGTCACTGGTGTTGTTCGTTGGCTGAGACATATGTAACATATTTCTCTCTGAATTGAAATACCGCAATGGTTTTTGTGTTAAAGAGTTGAAACATTAGATTCCATGTGTGATTAAGAGGCATATTTAATAAATGATAGCAAGATGTTTTTCATCATTTTAGATACTTTCAGTATTTTTAGGTCAGGATTGCAAAGCGGTCTGAGGTACTGCGTTCACTGGAGGCGTCCACTGGAGGCGTGGGTTCAAATCCCACTTCTGACAGTCACTGGTGTTGTTCGTTGGCTGAGACATATGTAACATATTTCTCTCTGAATTGAAATACCGCAATGGTTTTTGTGTTAAAGAGTTGAAACATAAGATTCCATGTGTGATTAAGAGGCATATTTAATAAATGATAGCAAGATGTTTTTCATCATTTTAGATACTTTCAGTATTTTTAGGTCAGGATTGCAAAGCGGTCTGAGGTACTGCGTTCAGGTTCAAGAATTCACTTCAAAAGTGTGATGAACAACAAATGTCATCTGTGACAGCATGATATTTTTTATAATTTCCGCTATTTGACATATTTCTCAGTCAGGATGGCCGAGCGGTCTAAGGCGCTGCGTTTAGGCCGCAGTCTCCACTGGAGGCGTGGGTTCAAATCCCACTTCTGACAGTCACTGGTGTTGTTCGTTGGCTGAGACATATGTAACATATTTCTCGCTGAATTGAAATACCGCAATGGTTTTTGTGTTAAAGAGTTGAAACATAAGATTCCATGTGTGATTAAGAGGCATATTTAATAAATGATAGCAAGATGTTTTTCATCATTTTAGATACTTTCAGTATTTTTAGGTCAGGATTGCAAAGCGGTCTGAGGTACTGCGTTCACTGGAGGCGTCCACTGGAGGCGTGGGTTCAAATCCCACTTCTGACAGTCACTGGTGTTGTTCGTTGGCTGAGACATATGTAACATATTTCTCTCTGAATTGAAATACCGCAATGGTTTTTGTGTTAAAGAGTTGAAACATAAGATTCCATGTGTGATTAAGAGGCATATTTAATAAATGATAGCAAGATGTTTTTCATCATTTTAGATACTTTCAGTATTTTTAGGTCAGGATTGCAAAGCGGTCTGAGGTACTGCGTTCAGGTTCAAGAATTCACTTCAAAAGTGTGATGAACAACAAATGTCATCTGTGACAGCATGATATTTTTTATAATTTCCACTATTTGACATATTTCTCAGTCAGGATGGCCGAGCGGTCTAAGCCGCTGCGTTTAGGCCGCAGTCTCCACTGGAGGCGTGGGTTCAAATCCCACTTCTGACAGTCACTGGTGTTGTTCGTTGGCTGAGACATATGTAAGATATTTCTCTCTGAATTGAAATACCGCAACGGTGTTTGTGTTAAAGAGTTGAAATATAATATTCCATGTGTGATTAAGAGGCATATTTAATAAATGATAGCAAGATGTTTTTCATCATTTTAGATACTTTCAGTATTTTTAGGTCAGGATTGCAAAGCGCTCTGAGGTGCCGCGTTCAGGTTTTCACTCAAGAATTCACTTCAAAAGTGTGATGAACAACAAACAACACTAACATATTTCTCTCTGAATTGAAATACCGCAATGGTTTTTGTGTTAAAGAGTTGAAACATAAGATTCCATGTGTGATTAAGAGGCATATTTAATAAATGATAGCAAGATGTTTTTCATCATTTTAGATACTTTCAGTATTTTTAGGTCAGGATTGCAAAGCGGTCTGAGGTACTGCGTTCAGGTTCAAGAATTCACTTCAAAAGTGTGATGAACAACAAATGTCATCTGTGACAGCATGATATTTTTTATAATTTCCGCTATTTGACATATTTCTCAGTCAGGATGGCCGAGCGGTCTAAGGCGCTGCGTTTAGGCCGCAGTCTCCACTGGAGGCGTGGGTTCAAATCCCACTTCTGACAGTCACTGGTGTTGTTCGTTGGCTGAGACATATGTAACGTATTTCTCGCTGAATTGAAATACAGCTATGGTTTTTGTGTTAAAGAGTTGAAATATAATATTCCATGTGTGATTAAGAGGCATATTTAATAAATGATAGCAAGATGTTTTTCATCATTTTAGATACTTTCAGTATTTTTAGGTCAGGATTGCAAAGCAGTCTGAGGTACTGCGTTCAGGTTCAAGAATTCACTTCAAAAGTGTGATGAACAACAACAGTCATCTGTGACAGCATGATATTTTTTACAATTTCCACTATTTGACATATTTCTCAGTCAGGATGGCCGAGCGGTCTAAGGCGCTGCGTTTAGGCCGCAGTCTCCACTGGAGGCGTGGGTTCAAATCCCACTTCTGACAGTCACTGGTGTTGTTCGTTGGCTGAGACATATGTAACATATTTCTCTCTGAATTGAAATACCGCAATGGTTTTTGTGTTAAAGAGTTGAAACATAAAATTCCATGTGTGATTAAGAGGCATATTTAATAAATGATAGCAAGATGTTTTTCATCATTTTAGATACTTTCAGTATTTTTAGGTCAGGATTGCAAAGCGGTCTGAGGTACTGCGTTCAGGTTCAAGAATTCACTTCAAAAGTGTGACGAACAACAACAGTCATCTGTGACAGCATGATATTTTTTATAATTTCCACTATTTGACATATTTCTCAGTCAGGATGGCCGAGCGGTCTAAGGCGCTGCGTTTAGGCCGCAGTCTCCACTGGAGGCGTGGGTTCAAATCCCACTTCTGACAGTCACTGGTGTTGTTCGTTGGCTGAGACATATGTAAGATATTTCTCTCTGAATTGAAATACCGCAACGGTGTTTGTGTTAAAGAGTTGAAATATAATATTCCATGTGTGATTAAGAGGCATATTTAATAAATGATAGCAAGATGTTTTTCATCATTTTAGATACTTTCAGTATTTTTAGGTCAGGATTGCAAAGCGCTCTGAGGTGCCGCGTTCAGGTTTTCACTCAAGAATTCACTTCAAAAGTGTGATGAACAACAAACAACACTAACATATTTTTTTTAGGTCAGGATTGCAAAGCGGTCTGAGGTACTGCGTTCAGGTTCAAGAATTCACTTCAAAAGTGTGACGAACAACAACAGTCATCTGTGACAGCATGATATTTTTTATAATTTCCACTATTTGACATATTTCTCAGTCAGGATGGCCGAGCGGTCTAAGCCGCTGCGTTTAGGCCGCAGTCTCCACTGGAGGCGTGGGTTCAAATCCCACTTCTGACAGTCACTGGTGTTGTTCGTTGGCTGAGACATATGTAAGATATTTCTCTCTGAATTGAAATACCGAAACGGTGTTTGTGTTAAAGAGTTGAAACATAATATTCCATGTGTTATTTAGAGGCATATTTAATAAATGATAGCAAGATGTTTTTCAGCATTTTAGATACTTTCAGTATTTTTAGGTCAGGATTGCAAAGCGGTCTGAGGTACTGCGTTCAGGTTCAAGAATTCACTTCAAAAGTGTGATGAACAAATGTCATCTGTGACAGCATGATATTTTTTATAATTTCCACTATTTGACATATTTCTCAGTCAGGATGGCCGAGAGGTCTAAGGCGCTGCGTTTAGGCCGCAGTCTCCACTGGAGGCGTGGGTTCAAATCCCATTTCTGACAGTCACTGGTGTTGTTCGATGGCTGAGACATATGTAAGATATTTCTCGCTGAATTGAAATACCGCAACGGTGTTTGTGTTAAAGAGTTGAAACATAATATTCCATGTGTTATTTAGAGGCATATTTAATAAATGATAGCAAGATGTTTTTCATCATTTTAGATACTTTCAGTATTTTTAGGTCAGGATTGCAAAGCGGTCTGAGGTACTGCGTTCAGGTTCAAGAATTCACTTCAAAAGTGTGATGAACAACAAATGTCATCTGTGACAGCATGATATTTTTTATAATTTCCACTATTTGACATATTTCTCAGTCAGGATGGCCGAGCGGTCTAAGGCGCTGCGTTTAGGCCGCAGTCTCCACTGGAGGCGTGGGTTCAAATCCCATTTCTGACAGTCACTGGTGTTGTTCGTTGGCTGAGACATATGTAAGATATTTCTCTCTGAATTGAAATACCGAAACGGTGTTTGTGTTAAAGAGTTGAAACATAATATTCCATGTGTTATTTAGAGGCATATTTAATAAATGATAGCAAGATGTTTTTCAGCATTTTAGATACTTTCAGTATTTTTAGGTCAGGATTGCAAAGCGGTCTGAGGTACTGCGTTCAGGTTCAAGAATTCACTTCAAAAGTGTGATGAACAAATGTCATCTGTGACAGCATGATATTTTTTATAATTTCCACTATTTGACATATTTCTCAGTCAGGATGGCCGAGCGGTCTAAGGCGCTGCGTTTAGGCCGCAGTCTCCACTGGAGGCGTGGGTTCAAATCCCATTTCTGACAGTCACTGGTGTTGTTCGTTGGCTGAGACATATGTAAGATATTTCTCGCTGAATTGAAATACCGCAACGGTGTTTGTGTTAAAGAGTTGAAACATAATATTCCATGTGTTATTTAGAGGCATATTTAATAAATGATAGCAAGATGTTTTTCATCATTTTAGATACTTTCAGTATTTTTAGGTCAGGATTGCAAAGCGGTCTGAGGTACTGCGTTCAGGTTCAAGAATTCACTTCAAAAGTGTGATGAACAACAAATGTCATCTGTGACAGCATGATATTTTTTATAATTTCCGCTATTTGACATATTTCTCAGTCAGGATGGCCGAGCGGTCTAAGGCGCTGCGTTTAGGCCGCAGTCTCCACTGGAGGCGTGGGTTCAAATCCCACTTCTGACAGTCACTGGTGTTGTTCGTTGGCTGAGACATATGTAACATATTTCTCGCTGAATTGAAATACAGCTATGGTTTTTGTGTTAAAGAGTTGAAATATAATATTCCATGTGTGATTAAGAGGCATATTTAATAAATGATAGCAAGATGTTTTTCATCATTTTAGATACTTTCAGTATTTTTAGGTCAGGATTGCAAAGCAGTCTGAGGTACTGCGTTCAGGTTCAAGAATTCACTTCAAAAGTGTGATGAACAACAACAGTCATCTGTGACAGCATGATATTTTTTACAATTTCCACTATTTGACATATTTCTCAGTCAGGATGGCCGAGCGGTCTAAGGCGCTGCGTTTAGGCCGCAGTCTCCACTGGAGGCGTGGGTTCAAATCCCACTTCTGACAGTCACTGGTGTTGTTCGTTGGCTGAGACATATGTAACATATTTCTCTCTGAATTGAAATACCGCAATGGTTTTTGTGTTAAAGAGTTGAAACATAAGATTCCATGTGTGATTAAGAGGCATATTTAATAAATGATAGCAAGATGTTTTTCATCATTTTAGATACTTTCAGTATTTTTAGGTCAGGATTGCAAAGCGGTCTGAGGTACTGCGTTCAGGTTCAAGAATTCACTTCAAAAGTGTGATGAACAACAAATGTCATCTGTGACAGCATGATATTTTTTATAATTTCCGCTATTTGACATATTTCTCAGTCAGGATGGCCGAGCGGTCTAAGGCGCTGCGTTTAGGCCGCAGTCTCCACGGGAGGCGCGGGTTCAAATCCCACTTCTGACAGTCACTGGTGTTGTTCGTTGGCTGAGACATATGTAACATATTTCTCTCTGAATTGAAATACCGCAATGGTTTTTGTGTTAAAGAGTTGAAACATAAGATTCCATGTGTGATTAAGAGGCATATTTAATAAATGATAGCAAGATGTTTTTCATCATTTTAGATACTTTCAGTATTTTTAGGTCAGGATTGCAAAGCGGTCTGAGGTACTGCGTTCACTGGAGGCGTCCACTGGAGGCGTGGGTTCAAATCCCACTTCTGACAGTCACTGGTGTTGTTCGTTGGCTGAGACATATGTAACATATTTCTCTCTGAATTGAAATACCGCAATGGTTTTTGTGTTAAAGAGTTGAAACATAAGATTCCATGTGTGATTAAGAGGCATATTTAATAAATGATAGCAAGATGTTTTTCATCATTTTAGATACTTTCAGTATTTTTAGGTCAGGATTGCAAAGCGGTCTGAGGTACTGCGTTCAGGTTCAAGAATTCACTTCAAAAGTGTGATGAACAACAAATGTCATCTGTGACAGCATGATATTTTTTATAATTTCCGCTATTTGACATATTTCTCAGTCAGGATGGCCGAGCGGTCTAAGGCGCTGCGTTTAGGCCGCAGTCTCCACTGGAGGCGTGGGTTCAAATCCCACTTCTGACAGTCACTGGTGTTGTTCGTTGGCTGAGACATATGTAAAATATTTCTCGCTGAATTGAAATACAGCTATGGTTTTTGTGTTAAAGAGTTGAAATATAATATTCCATGTGTGATTAAGAGGCATATTTAATAAATGATAGCAAGATGTTTTTCATCATTTTAGATACTTTCAGTATTTTTAGGTCAGGATTGCAAAGCGCTCTGAGGTGCCGCGTTCAGGTTTTCACTCAAGAATTCACTTCAAAAGTGTGATGAACAACAAACAACACTAACATATTTCTCTCTGAATTGAAATACCGCAATGGTTTTTGTGTTAAAGAGTTGAAACATAAGATTCCATGTGTGATTAAGAGGCATATTTAATAAATGATAGCAAGATGTTTTTCATCATTTTAGATACTTTCAGTATTTTTAGGTCAGGATTGCAAAGCGGTCTGAGGTACTGCGTTCAGGTTCAAGAATTCACTTCAAAAGTGTGATGAACAACAAATGTCATCTGTGACAGCATGATATTTTTTATAATTTCCGCTATTTGACATATTTCTCAGTCAGGATGGCCGAGCGGTCTAAGGCGCTGCGTTTAGGCCGCAGTCTCCACTGGAGGCGTGGGTTCAAATCCCACTTCTGACAGTCACTGGTGTTGTTCGTTGGCTGAGACATATGTAACGTATTTCTCGCTGAATTGAAATACAGCTATGGTTTTTGTGTTAAAGAGTTGAAATATAATATTCCATGTGTGATTAAGAGGCATATTTAATAAATGATAGCAAGATGTTTTTCATCATTTTAGATACTTTCAGTATTTTTAGGTCAGGATTGCAAAGCAGTCTGAGGTACTGCGTTCAGGTTCAAGAATTCACTTCAAAAGTGTGATGAACAACAACAGTCATCTGTGACAGCATGATATTTTTTACAATTTCCACTATTTGACATATTTCTCAGTCAGGATGGCCGAGCGGTCTAAGGCGCTGCGTTTAGGCCGCAGTCTCCACTGGAGGCGTGGGTTCAAATCCCACTTCTGACAGTCACTGGTGTTGTTCGTTGGCTGAGACATATGTAACATATTTCTCTCTGAATTGAAATACCGCAATGGTTTTTGTGTTAAAGAGTTGAAACATAAAATTCCATGT
This sequence comes from Gasterosteus aculeatus, assembly GCF_964276395.1. Lineage (NCBI taxonomy): Eukaryota > Metazoa > Chordata > Actinopteri > Perciformes > Gasterosteidae > Gasterosteus > Gasterosteus aculeatus. The sequence goes on from NC_135703.1 coordinate 19,629,608, forward strand.
GTGATTAAGAGGCATATTTAATAAATGATAGCAAGATGTTTTTCATCATTTTAGATACTTTCAGTATTTTTAGGTCAGGATTGCAAAGCGGTCTGAGGTACTGCGTTCAGGTTCAAGAATTCACTTCAAAAGTGTGACGAACAACAACAGTCATCTGTGACAGCATGATATTTTTTATAATTTCCACTATTTGACATATTTCTCAGTCAGGATGGCCGAGCGGTCTAAGGCGCTGCGTTTAGGCCGCAGTCTCCACTGGAGGCGTGGGTTCAAATCCCACTTCTGACAGTCACTGGTGTTGTTCGTTGGCTGAGACATATGTAAGATATTTCTCTCTGAATTGAAATACCGCAACGGTGTTTGTGTTAAAGAGTTGAAATATAATATTCCATGTGTGATTAAGAGGCATATTTAATAAATGATAGCAAGATGTTTTTCATCATTTTAGATACTTTCAGTATTTTTAGGTCAGGATTGCAAAGCGCTCTGAGGTGCCGCGTTCAGGTTTTCACTCAAGAATTCACTTCAAAAGTGTGATGAACAACAAACAACACTAACATATTTTTTTTAGGTCAGGATTGCAAAGCGGTCTGAGGTACTGCGTTCAGGTTCAAGAATTCACTTCAAAAGTGTGACGAACAACAACAGTCATCTGTGACAGCATGATATTTTTTATAATTTCCACTATTTGACATATTTCTCAGTCAGGATGGCCGAGCGGTCTAAGCCGCTGCGTTTAGGCCGCAGTCTCCACTGGAGGCGTGGGTTCAAATCCCACTTCTGACAGTCACTGGTGTTGTTCGTTGGCTGAGACATATGTAACATATTTCTCTCTGAATTGAAATACCGCAATGGTTTTTGTGTTAAAGAGTTGAAACATAAGATTCCATGTGTGATTAAGAGGCATATTTAATAAATGATAGCAAGATGTTTTTCATCATTTTAGATACTTTCAGTATTTTTAGGTCAGGATTGCAAAGCGGTCTGAGGTACTGCGTTCAGGTTCAAGAATTCACTTCAAAAGTGTGATGAACAACAAATGTCATCTGTGACAGCATGATATTTTTTATAATTTCCGCTATTTGACATATTTCTCAGTCAGGATGGCCGAGCGGTCTAAGGCGCTGCGTTTAGGCCGCAGTCTCCACGGGAGGCGCGGGTTCAAATCCCACTTCTGACAGTCACTGGTGTTGTTCGTTGGCTGAGACATATGTAACATATTTCTCTCTGAATTGAAATACCGCAATGGTTTTTGTGTTAAAGAGTTGAAACATAAGATTCCATGTGTGATTAAGAGGCATATTTAATAAATGATAGCAAGATGTTTTTCATCATTTTAGATACTTTCAGTATTTTTAGGTCAGGATTGCAAAGCGGTCTGAGGTACTGCGTTCAGGTTCAAGAATTCACTTCAAAAGTGTGATGAACAACAAATGTCATCTGTGACAGCATGATATTTTTTATAATTTCCGCTATTTGACATATTTCTCAGTCAGGATGGCCGAGCGGTCTAAGGCGCTGCGTTTAGGCCGCAGTCTCCACTGGAGGCGTGGGTTCAAATCCCACTTCTGACAGTCACTGGTGTTGTTCGTTGGCTGAGACATATGTAACATATTTCTCTCTGAATTGAAATACTGCAATGGTTTTTGTGTTAAAGAGTTGAAACATAAGATTCCATGTGTGATTAAGAGGCATATTTAATAAATGATAGCAAGATGTTTTTCATCATTTTAGATACTTTCAGTATTTTTAGGTCAGGATTGCAAAGCGGTCTGAGGTACTGCGTTCACTGGAGGCGTCCACTGGAGGCGTGGGTTCAAATCCCACTTCTGACAGTCACTGGTGTTGTTCGTTGGCTGAGACATATGTAACATATTTCTCTCTGAATTGAAATACCGCAATGGTTTTTGTGTTAAAGAGTTGAAACATAAGATTCCATGTGTGATTAAGAGGCATATTTAATAAATGATAGCAAGATGTTTTTCATCATTTTAGATACTTTCAGTATTTTTAGGTCAGGATTGCAAAGCGGTCTGAGGTACTGCGTTCACTGGAGGCGTCCACTGGAGGCGTGGGTTCAAATCCCACTTCTGACAGTCACTGGTGTTGTTCGTTGGCTGAGACATATGTAACATATTTCTCTCTGAATTGAAATACCGCAATGGTTTTTGTGTTAAAGAGTTGAAACATAAGATTCCATGTGTGATTAAGAGGCATATTTAATAAATGATAGCAAGATGTTTTTCATCATTTTAGATACTTTCAGTATTTTTAGGTCAGGATTGCAAAGCGGTCTGAGGTACTGCGTTCAGGTTCAAGAATTCACTTCAAAAGTGTGATGAACAACAAATGTCATCTGTGACAGCATGATATTTTTTATAATTTCCGCTATTTGACATATTTCTCAGTCAGGATGGCCGAGAGGTCTAAGGCGCTGGGTTTAGGCCGCAGTCTCCACTGGAGGCGTGGGTTCAAATCCCACTTCTGACAGTCACTGGTGTTGTTCGTTGGCTGAGACATATGTAACATATTTCTCGCTGAATTGAAATACCGCAATGGTTTTTGTGTTAAAGAGTTGAAACATAAGATTCCATGTGTGATTAAGAGGCATATTTAATAAATGATAGCAAGATGTTTTTCATCATTTTAGATACTTTCAGTATTTTTAGGTCAGGATTGCAAAGCGGTCTGAGGTACTGCGTTCACTGGAGGCGTCCACTGGAGGCGTGGGTTCAAATCCCACTTCTGACAGTCACTGGTGTTGTTCGTTGGCTGAGACATATGTAACATATTTCTCTCTGAATTGAAATACCGCAATGGTTTTTGTGTTAAAGAGTTGAAACATAAGATTCCATGTGTGATTAAGAGGCATATTTAATAAATGATAGCAAGATGTTTTTCATCATTTTAGATACTTTCAGTATTTTTAGGTCAGGATTGCAAAGCGGTCTGAGGTACTGCGTTCAGGTTCAAGAATTCACTTCAAAAGTGTGATGAACAACAAATGTCATCTGTGACAGCATGATATTTTTTATAATTTCCGCTATTTGACATATTTCTCAGTCAGGATGGCCGAGCGGTCTAAGGCGCTGCTTTTAGGCCGCAGTCTCCACTGGAGGCGTGGGTTCAAATCCCACTTCTGACAGTCACTGGTGTTGTTCGTTGGCTGAGACATATGTAAGATATTTCTCTCTGAATTGAAATACCGCAACGGTGTTTGTGTTAAAGAGTTGAAATATAATATTCCATGTGTGATTAAGAGGCATATTTAATAAATGATAGCAAGATGTTTTTCATCATTTTAGATACTTTCAGTATTTTTAGGTCAGGATTGCAAAGCGCTCTGAGGTGCCGCGTTCAGGTTTTCACTCAAGAATTCACTTCAAAAGTGTGATGAACAACAAACAACACTAACATATTTCTCTCTGAATTGAAATACCGCAATGGTTTTTGTGTTAAAGAGTTGAAACATAAGATTCCATGTGTGATTAAGAGGCATATTTAATAAATGATAGCAAGATGTTTTTCATCATTTTAGATACTTTCAGTATTTTTAGGTCAGGATTGCAAAGCGGTCTGAGGTACTGCGTTCAGGTTCAAGAATTCACTTCAAAAGTGTGATGAACAACAAATGTCATCTGTGACAGCATGATATTTTTTATAATTTCCGCTATTTGACATATTTCTCAGTCAGGATGGCCGAGCGGTCTAAGGCGCTGCGTTTAGGCCGCAGTCTCCACTGGAGGCGTGGGTTCAAATCCCACTTCTGACAGTCACTGGTGTTGTTCGTTGGCTGAGACATATGTAACGTATTTCTCGCTGAATTGAAATACAGCTATGGTTTTTGTGTTAAAGAGTTGAAATATAATATTCCATGTGTGATTAAGAGGCATATTTAATAAATGATAGCAAGATGTTTTTCATCATTTTAGATACTTTCAGTATTTTTAGGTCAGGATTGCAAAGCAGTCTGAGGTACTGCGTTCAGGTTCAAGAATTCACTTCAAAAGTGTGATGAACAACAACAGTCATCTGTGACAGCATGATATTTTTTACAATTTCCACTATTTGACATATTTCTCAGTCAGGATGGCCGAGCGGTCTAAGGCGCTGCGTTTAGGCCGCAGTCTCCACTGGAGGCGTGGGTTCAAATCCCACTTCTGACAGTCACTGGTGTTGTTCGTTGGCTGAGACATATGTAACATATTTCTCTCTGAATTGAAATACCGCAATGGTTTTTGTGTTAAAGAGTTGAAACATAAAATTCCATGTGTGATTAAGAGGCATATTTAATAAATGATAGCAAGATGTTTTTCATCATTTTAGATACTTTCAGTATTTTTAGGTCAGGATTGCAAAGCGGTCTGAGGTACTGCGTTCAGGTTCAAGAATTCACTTCAAAAGTGTGACGAACAACAACAGTCATCTGTGACAGCATGATATTTTTTATAATTTCCACTATTTGACATATTTCTCAGTCAGGATGGCCGAGCGGTCTAAGGCGCTGCGTTTAGGCCGCAGTCTCCACTGGAGGCGTGGGTTCAAATCCCACTTCTGACAGTCACTGGTGTTGTTCGTTGGCTGAGACATATGTAAGATATTTCTCTCTGAATTGAAATACCGCAACGGTGTTTGTGTTAAAGAGTTGAAATATAATATTCCATGTGTGATTAAGAGGCATATTTAATAAATGATAGCAAGATGTTTTTCATCATTTTAGATACTTTCAGTATTTTTAGGTCAGGATTGCAAAGCGCTCTGAGGTGCCGCGTTCAGGTTTTCACTCAAGAATTCACTTCAAAAGTGTGATGAACAACAAACAACACTAACATATTTTTTTTAGGTCAGGATTGCAAAGCGGTCTGAGGTACTGCGTTCAGGTTCAAGAATTCACTTCAAAAGTGTGACGAACAACAACAGTCATCTGTGACAGCATGATATTTTTTATAATTTCCACTATTTGACATATTTCTCAGTCAGGATGGCCGAGCGGTCTAAGCCGCTGCGTTTAGGCCGCAGTCTCCACTGGAGGCGTGGGTTCAAATCCCACTTCTGACAGTCACTGGTGTTGTTCGTTGGCTGAGACATATGTAAGATATTTCTCTCTGAATTGAAATACCGAAACGGTGTTTGTGTTAAAGAGTTGAAACATAATATTCCATGTGTTATTTAGAGGCATATTTAATAAATGATAGCAAGATGTTTTTCAGCATTTTAGATACTTTCAGTATTTTTAGGTCAGGATTGCAAAGCGGTCTGAGGTACTGCGTTCAGGTTCAAGAATTCACTTCAAAAGTGTGATGAACAAATGTCATCTGTGACAGCATGATATTTTTTATAATTTCCACTATTTGACATATTTCTCAGTCAGGATGGCCGAGAGGTCTAAGGCGCTGCGTTTAGGCCGCAGTCTCCACTGGAGGCGTGGGTTCAAATCCCATTTCTGACAGTCACTGGTGTTGTTCGATGGCTGAGACATATGTAAGATATTTCTCGCTGAATTGAAATACCGCAACGGTGTTTGTGTTAAAGAGTTGAAACATAATATTCCATGTGTTATTTAGAGGCATATTTAATAAATGATAGCAAGATGTTTTTCATCATTTTAGATACTTTCAGTATTTTTAGGTCAGGATTGCAAAGCGGTCTGAGGTACTGCGTTCAGGTTCAAGAATTCACTTCAAAAGTGTGATGAACAACAAATGTCATCTGTGACAGCATGATATTTTTTATAATTTCCACTATTTGACATATTTCTCAGTCAGGATGGCCGAGCGGTCTAAGGCGCTGCGTTTAGGCCGCAGTCTCCACTGGAGGCGTGGGTTCAAATCCCATTTCTGACAGTCACTGGTGTTGTTCGTTGGCTGAGACATATGTAAGATATTTCTCTCTGAATTGAAATACCGAAACGGTGTTTGTGTTAAAGAGTTGAAACATAATATTCCATGTGTTATTTAGAGGCATATTTAATAAATGATAGCAAGATGTTTTTCAGCATTTTAGATACTTTCAGTATTTTTAGGTCAGGATTGCAAAGCGGTCTGAGGTACTGCGTTCAGGTTCAAGAATTCACTTCAAAAGTGTGATGAACAAATGTCATCTGTGACAGCATGATATTTTTTATAATTTCCACTATTTGACATATTTCTCAGTCAGGATGGCCGAGCGGTCTAAGGCGCTGCGTTTAGGCCGCAGTCTCCACTGGAGGCGTGGGTTCAAATCCCATTTCTGACAGTCACTGGTGTTGTTCGTTGGCTGAGACATATGTAAGATATTTCTCGCTGAATTGAAATACCGCAACGGTGTTTGTGTTAAAGAGTTGAAACATAATATTCCATGTGTTATTTAGAGGCATATTTAATAAATGATAGCAAGATGTTTTTCATCATTTTAGATACTTTCAGTATTTTTAGGTCAGGATTGCAAAGCGGTCTGAGGTACTGCGTTCAGGTTCAAGAATTCACTTCAAAAGTGTGATGAACAACAAATGTCATCTGTGACAGCATGATATTTTTTATAATTTCCGCTATTTGACATATTTCTCAGTCAGGATGGCCGAGCGGTCTAAGGCGCTGCGTTTAGGCCGCAGTCTCCACTGGAGGCGTGGGTTCAAATCCCACTTCTGACAGTCACTGGTGTTGTTCGTTGGCTGAGACATATGTAACATATTTCTCGCTGAATTGAAATACAGCTATGGTTTTTGTGTTAAAGAGTTGAAATATAATATTCCATGTGTGATTAAGAGGCATATTTAATAAATGATAGCAAGATGTTTTTCATCATTTTAGATACTTTCAGTATTTTTAGGTCAGGATTGCAAAGCAGTCTGAGGTACTGCGTTCAGGTTCAAGAATTCACTTCAAAAGTGTGATGAACAACAACAGTCATCTGTGACAGCATGATATTTTTTACAATTTCCACTATTTGACATATTTCTCAGTCAGGATGGCCGAGCGGTCTAAGGCGCTGCGTTTAGGCCGCAGTCTCCACTGGAGGCGTGGGTTCAAATCCCACTTCTGACAGTCACTGGTGTTGTTCGTTGGCTGAGACATATGTAACATATTTCTCTCTGAATTGAAATACCGCAATGGTTTTTGTGTTAAAGAGTTGAAACATAAGATTCCATGTGTGATTAAGAGGCATATTTAATAAATGATAGCAAGATGTTTTTCATCATTTTAGATACTTTCAGTATTTTTAGGTCAGGATTGCAAAGCGGTCTGAGGTACTGCGTTCAGGTTCAAGAATTCACTTCAAAAGTGTGATGAACAACAAATGTCATCTGTGACAGCATGATATTTTTTATAATTTCCGCTATTTGACATATTTCTCAGTCAGGATGGCCGAGCGGTCTAAGGCGCTGCGTTTAGGCCGCAGTCTCCACGGGAGGCGCGGGTTCAAATCCCACTTCTGACAGTCACTGGTGTTGTTCGTTGGCTGAGACATATGTAAAATATTTCTCGCTGAATTGAAATACAGCTATGGTTTTTGTGTTAAAGAGTTGAAATATAATATTCCATGTGTTATTTAGAGGCATATTTAATAAATGATAGCAAGATGTTTTTCAGCATTTTAGATACTTTCAGTATTTTTAGGTCAGGATTGCAAAGCGGTCTGAGGTACTGCGTTCAGGTTCAAGAATTCACTTCAAAAGTGTGGTGAACAAATGTCATCTGTGACAGCATGATATTTTTTATAATTTCCACTACTTGACATATTTCTCAGTCAGGATGGCCGAGCGGTCTAAGGCACTGCGTTTAGGCCGCAGTCTCCACTGGAGGCGGGTTCAAATCCCACTTCTGACAGTCACTGGTGTTGTTCGTTGGCTGAGACATATGTAACATATTTCTCGCTGAATTGAAATACAGCTATGGTTTTTGTGTTAAAGAGTTGAAATATAATATTCCATGTGTGATTAAGAGGCATATTTAATAAATGATAGCAAGATGTTTTTCATCATTTTAGATACTTTCAGTATTTTTAGGTCAGGATTGCAAAGCTGTCTGAGTTACTGCGTTCAGGTTCAAGAATTCACTTCAAAAGTGTGATGAACAACAAATGTCATCTGTGACAGCATGATATTTTTTATAATTTCCGCTATTTGACATATTTCTCAGTCAGGATGGCCGAGCGGTCTAAGGCGCTGCGTTTAGGCCGCAGTCTCCACTGGAGGCGTGGGTTCAAATCCCACTTCTGACAGTCACTGGTGTTGTTCGTTGGCTGAGACATATGTAACATATTTCTCGCTGAATTGAAATACCGCAATGGTTTTTGTGTTAAAGAGTTGAAACATAAGATTCCATGTGTGATTAAGAGGCATATTTAATAAATGATAGCAAGATGTTTTTCATCATTTTAGATACTTTCAGTATTTTTAGGTCAGGATTGCAAAGCGGTCTGAGGTACTGCGTTCAGGTTCAAGAATTCACTTCAAAAGTGTGATGAACAACAAATGTCATCTGTGACAGCATGATATTTTTTATAATTTCCACTATTTGACATATTTCTCAGTCAGGATGGCCGAGCGGTCTAAGGCGCTGCGTTTAGGCCGCAGTCTCCACTGGAGGCGGGTTCAAATCCCACTTCTGACAGTCACTGGTGATGTTTGTTGGCTGAGACATATGTAAGATATTTCTCTCTGAATTGAAATACAGCAACGGTGTTTGTGTTAAAGAGTTGAAACATAATATTCCATGTGTTATTTGGAGGCATATTTAATAAATGATAGCAAGATGTTTTTCAGCATTTTAGATACTTTCAGTATTTTTAGGTCAGCATTGCAAAGCGGTCTGAGGTACTGCGTTCAGGTTCAAGAATTCACTTCAAAAGTGTGATGAACAACAAATGTCATCTGTGACAGCATGATATTTTTTATAATTTCCACTATTTGACATATTTCTCAGTCAGGATGGCCGAGCGGTCTAAGGCGCTGCGTTTAGGCCGCAGTCTCCACTGGAGGCGGGTTCAAATCCCACTTCTGACAGTCACTGGTGTTGTTCGTTGGCTGACACATATGTAACATATTTCTCGCTGAATTGAAATACAGCTATGGTTTTTGTGTTAAAGAGTTGAAATATAATATTCCATGTGTGATTAAGAGGCATATTTAATAAATGATAGCAAGATGTTTTTCATCATTTTAGATACTTTCAGTATTTTTAGGTCAGGATTGCAAAGCAGTCTGAGGTACTGCGTTCAGGTTCAAGAATTCACTTCAAAAGTGTGATGAACAACAACAGTCATCTGTGACAGGATGATATTTTTTACAATTTCCACTATTTGACATATTTCTCAGTCAGGATGGCCGAGCGGTCTAAGGCGCTGCGTTTAGGCCGCAGTCTCCACTGGAGGCGTGGGTTCAAATCCCACTTCTGACAGTCACTGGTGTTGTTCGTTGCCTGAGACATATGTAACATATTTCTCTCTGAATTGAAATACCGCAATGGTTTTTGTGTTAAAGAGTTGAAACATAATATTCCATGTGTGATTAAGAGGCATATTTAATAAATGATAGCAAGATGTTTTTCAGCATTTTAGATACTTTCAGTATTTTTAGGTCAGGATTGCAAAGCGGTCTGAGGTACTGCGTTCAGGTTCAAGAATTCACTTCAAAAGTGTGATGAACAACAAATGTCATCCGTGACAGCATGATATTTTTTATAATTTCCACTACTTGACATATTTCTCAGTCAGGATGGCCGGGCGGTCTAAGGCGCTGCGTTTAGGCCGCAGTCTCCACTGGAGGCGGGTTCAAATCCCACTTCTGACAGTCACTGGTGTTGTTCGTTGGCTGAGACATATGTAACATATTTCTCGCTGAATTGAAATACAGCTATGGTTTTTGTGTTAAAGAGTTGAAACATGATGTGTTATTTGGAGGCATATTTAATAAATGATAGCAAGATGTTTTTCATCATTTTAGATACTTTCAGTATTTTTAGGTCAGGATTGCAAAGCAGTCTGAGGTACTGCGTTCAGGTTCAAGAATTCACTTCAAAAGTGTGATGAACAACAAATGTCATCTGTGACAGCATGATATTTTTTATAATTTCCACTATTTGACATATTTCTCAGTCAGGATGGCCGAGCGGTCTAAGGCGCTGCGTTTAGGCCGCAGTCTCCACTGGAGGCGGGTTCAAATCCCACTTCTGACAGTCACTGGTGTTGTTCGTTGGCTGAGACATATGTAACATATTTCTCTCTGAATTGAAATACCGCAATGGTTTTTGTGTTAAAGAGTTGAAACATAAGATTCCATGTGTGATTAAGAGGCATATTTAATAAATGATAGCAAGATGTTTTTCATCATTTTAGATACTTTCAGTATTTTTAGGTCAGGATTGCAAAGCGGTCTGAGGTACTGCGTTCAGGTTCAAGAATTCACTTCAAAAGTGTGATGAACAACAAATGTCATCTGTGACAGCATGATATTTTTTATAATTTCCGCTATTTGACATATTTCTCAGTCAGGATGGCCGAGCGGTCTAAGGCGCTGCGTTTAGGCCGCAGTCTCCACTGGAGGCGTGGGTTCAAATCCCACTTCTGACAGTCACTGGTGTTGTTCGTTGGCTGAGACATATGTAACATATTTCTCGCTGAATTGAAATACCGCAATGGTTTTTGTATTAAAGAGTTGAAACATAAGATTCCATGTGTGATTAAGAGGCATATTTAATAAATGATAGCAAGATGTTTTTCATCATTTTAGATACTTTCAGTATTTTTAGGTCAGGATTGCAAAGCGGTCTGAGGTACTGCGTTCACTGGAGGCGTCCACTGGAGGCGTGGGTTCAAATCCCACTTCTGACAGTCACTGGTGTTGTTCGTTGGCTGAGACATATGTAACATATTTCTCTCTGAATTGAAATACCGCAATGGTTTTTGTGTTAAAGAGTTGAAACATAATGTGTTATTTGGAGGCATATTTAATAAATGATAGCAAGATGTTTTTCAGCATTTTAGATACTTTCAGTATTTTTAGGTCAGGATTGCAAAGCGGTCTGAGGTACTGCGTTCAGGTTCAAGAATTCACTTCAAAAGTGTGATGAACAACAAATGTCATCTGTGACAGCATGATATTTTTTATAATTTCCACTATTTGACATATTTCTCAGTCAGGATGGCCGAGCGGTCTAAGGCGCTGCGTTTAGGCCGCAGTCTCCACTGGAGGCGGGTTCAAATCCCACTTCTGACAGTCACTGGTGATGTTTGTTGGCTGAGACATATGTAAGATATTTCTCTCTGAATTGAAATACAGCAACGGTGTTTGTGTTAAAGAGTTGAAACATAATATTCCATGTGTTATTTGGAGGCATATTTAATAAATGATAGCAAGATGTTTTTCAGCATTTTAGATACTTTCAGTATTTTTAGGTCAGCATTGCAAAGCGGTCTGAGGTACTGCGTTCAGGTTCAAGAATTCACTTCAAAAGTGTGATGAACAACAAATGTCATCTGTGACAGCATGATATTTTTTATAATTTCCACTATTTGACATATTTCTCAGTCAGGATGGCCGAGCGGTCTAAGGCGCTGCGTTTAGGCCGCAGTCTCCACTGGAGGCGGGTTCAAATCCCACTTCTGACAGTCACTGGTGTTGTTCGTTGGCTGACACATATGTAACATATTTCTCGCTGAATTGAAATACAGCTATGGTTTTTGTGTTAAAGAGTTGAAATATAATATTCCATGTGTGATTAAGAGGCATATTTAATAAATGATAGCAAGATGTTTTTCATCATTTTAGATACTTTCAGTATTTTTAGGTCAGGATTGCAAAGCAGTCTGAGGTACTGCGTTCAGGTTCAAGAATTCACTTCAAAAGTGTGATGAACAACAACAGTCATCTGTGACAGGATGATATTTTTTACAATTTCCACTATTTGACATATTTCTCAGTCAGGATGGCCGAGCGGTCTAAGGCGCTGCGTTTAGGCCGCAGTCTCCACTGGAGGCGTGGGTTCAAATCCCACTTCTGACAGTCACTGGTGTTGTTCGTTGCCTGAGACATATGTAACATATTTCTCTCTGAATTGAAATACCGCAATGGTTTTTGTGTTAAAGAGTTGAAACATAATATTCCATGTGTGATTAAGAGGCATATTTAATAAATGATAGCAAGATGTTTTTCAGCATTTTAGATACTTTCAGTATTTTTAGGTCAGGATTGCAAAGCGGTCTGAGGTACTGCGTTCAGGTTCAAGAATTCACTTCAAAAGTGTGATGAACAACAAATGTCATCCGTGACAGCATGATATTTTTTATAATTTCCACTACTTGACATATTTCTCAGTCAGGATGGCCGGGCGGTCTAAGGCGCTGCGTTTAGGCCGCAGTCTCCACTGGAGGCGGGTTCAAATCCCACTTCTGACAGTCACTGGTGTTGTTCGTTGGCTGAGACATATGTAACATATTTCTCGCTGAATTGAAATACAGCTATGGTTTTTGTGTTAAAGAGTTGAAACATGATGTGTTATTTGGAGGCATATTTAATAAATGATAGCAAGATGTTTTTCATCATTTTAGATACTTTCAGTATTTTTAGGTCAGGATTGCAAAGCAGTCTGAGGTACTGCGTTCAGGTTCAAGAATTCACTTCAAAAGTGTGATGAACAACAAATGTCATCTGTGACAGCATGATATTTTTTATAATTTCCACTATTTGACATATTTCTCAGTCAGGATGGCCGAGCGGTCTAAGGCGCTGCGTTTAGGCCGCAGTCTCCACTGGAGGCGGGTTCAAATCCCACTTCTGACAGTCACTGGTGTTGTTCGTTGGCTGAGACATATGTAACATATTTCTCGCTGAATTGAAATACAGCTATGGTTTTTGTGTTAAAGAGTTGAAATATAATATTCCATGTGTGATTAAGAGGCATATTTAATAAATGATAGCAAGATGTTTTTCATCATTTTAGATACTTTCAGTATTTTTAGGTCAGGATTGCAAAGCAGTCTGAGGTACTGCGTTCAGGTTCAAGAATTCACTTCAAAAGTGTGATGAACAACAACAGTCATCTGTGACAGGATGATATTTTTTACAATTTCCACTATTTGACATATTTCTCAGTCAGGATGGCCGAGCGGTCTAAGGCGCTGCGTTTAGGCCGCAGTCTCCACTGGAGGCGTGGGTTCAAATCCCACTTCTGACAGTCACTGGTGTTGTTCGTTGGCTGAGACATATGTAACATATTTCTCTCTGAATTGAAATACCGCAATGGTTTTTGTGTTAAAGAGTTGAAACATAATATTCCATGTGTGATTAAGAGGCATATTTAATAAATGATAGCAAGATGTTTTTCAGCATTTTAGATACTTTCAGTATTTTTAGGTCAGGATTGCAAAGCGGTCTGAGGTACTGCGTTCAGGTTCAAGAATTCACTTCAAAAGTGTGATGAACAACAAATGTCATCTGTGACAGCATGATATTTTTTATAATTTCCACTACTTGACATATTTCTCAGTCAGGATGGCCGAGCGGTCTAAGGCGCTGCGTTTAGGCCGCAGTCTCCACTGGAGGCGGGTTCAAATCCCACTTCTGACAGTCACTGGTGTTGTTTGTTGGCTGAGACATATGTAAGATATTTCTCTCTGAATTGAAATACCGCAACGGTGTTTGTGTTAAAGAGTTGAAACATAATGTGTTATTTGGAGGCATATTTAATAAATGATAGCAAGATGTTTTTCATCATTTTAGATACTTTCAGTATTTTTAGGTCAGGATTGCAAAGCGGTCTGAGGTACTGCGTTCAGGTTCAAGAATTCACTTCAAAAGTGTGATGAACAACAAATGTCATCTGTGACAGCATGATATTTTTTACAATTTCCACTACTTGACATATTTCTCAGTCAGGATGGCCGAGCGGTCTAAGGCGCTGCGTTTAGGCCGCAGTCTCCACTGGAGGCGTGGGTTCAAATCCCACTTCTGACAGTCACTGGTGTTGTTCGTTGGCTGAGACATTTGTAACATATTTATCTCTGAATTGAAATACAGCTATGGTTTTTGTGTTAAATAGTTGAAATATATAATTCCATGTGTGATTAAGAGGCATATTTAATAAATGATAGCAAGATGTTTTTCATCATTTTAGATACTTTCAGTATTTTTAGGTCAGGATTGCAAAGCGGTCTGAGGTACTGCGTTCAGGTTCAAGAATTCACTTCAAAAGTGTGATGAACAACAAATGTCATCTGTGACAGCATGATATTTTTTATAATTTCCACTACTTGACATATTTCTCAGTCAGGATGGCCGAGCGGTCTAAGGCGCTGCGTTTAGGCCGCAGTCTCCACTGGAGGCGGGTTCAAATCCCACTTCTGACAGTCACTGGTGTTGTTTGTTGGCTGAGACATATGTAAGATATTTCTCTCTGAATTGAAATACCGCAACGGTGTTTGTGTTAAAGAGTTGAAACATAATATTCCATGTGTGATTAAGAGGCATATTTAATAAATGATAGCAAGATGTTTTTCATCATTTTAGATACTTTCAGTATTTTTAGGTCAGGATTGCAAAGCGGTCTGAGGTACTGCGTTCAGGTTCAAGAATTCACTTCAAAAGTGTGATGAACAACAAATGTCATCTGTGACAGCATGATATTTTTTATAATTTCCACTACTTGACATATTTCTCAGTCAGGATGGCGAGCGGTCTAAGGCGCTGCGTTTAGGCCGCAGTCTCCACTGGAGGCGGGTTCAAATCCCACTTCTGACTGTCACTGGTGTTGTTTGTTGGCTGAGACATATGTAAGATATTTCTCTCTGAATTGAAATACCGCAACGGTGTTTGTGTTAAAGAGTTGAAACATAATGTGTTATTTGGAGGCATATTTAATAAATGATAGCAAGATGTTTTTCAGCATTTTAGATACTTTCAGTATTTTTAGGTCAGGATTGCAAAGCGGTCTGAGGTACTGCGTTCAGGTTCAAGAATTCACTTCAAAAGTGTGATGAACAACAAATGTCATCTGTGACAGCATGATATTTTTTATAATTTCCACTATTTGACATATTTCTCAGTCAGGATGGCCGAGCGGTCTAAGGCGCTGCGTTTAGGCCGCAGTCTCCACTGGAGGCGGGTTCAAATCCCACTTCTGACAGTCACTGGTGTTGTTTGTTGGCTGAGACATATGTAAGATATTTCTCTCTGAATTGAAATACTGCAACGGTGTTTGTGTTAAAGAGTTGAAACATAATATTCCATGTGTTATTTGGAGGCATATTTAATAAATGATAGCAAGATGTTTTTCAGCATTTTAGATACTTTCAGTATTTTTAGGTCAGCATTGCAAAGCGGTCTGAGGTACTGCGTTCAGGTTCAAGAATTCACTTCAAAAGTGTGATGAACAACAAATGTCATCTGTGACAGCATGATATTTTTTATAATTTCCACTATTTGACATATTTCTCAGTCTGGATGGCCGAGCGGTCTAAGGCGCTGCGTTTAGGCCGCAGTCTCCACTGGAGGCGGGTTCAAATCCCACTTCTGACAGTCACTGGTGTTGTTCGTTGGCTGAGACATATGTAACATATTTCTCGCTGAATTGAAATACAGCTATGGTTTTTGTGTTAAAGAGTTGAAATATAATATTCCATGTGTGATTAAGAGGCATATTTAATAAATGATAGCAAGATGTTTTTCATCATTTTAGATACTTTCAGTATTTTTAGGTCAGGATTGCAAAGCAGTCTGAGGTACTGCGTTCAGGTTCAAGAATTCACTTCAAAAGTGTGATGAACAACAACAGTCATCTGTGACAGGATGATATTTTTTACAATTTCCACTATTTGACATATTTCTCAGTCAGGATGGCCGAGCGGTCTAAGGCGCTGCGTTTAGGCCGCAGTCTCCACTGGAGGCGTGGGTTCAAATCCCACTTCTGACAGTCACTGGTGTTGTTCGTTGGCTGAGACATATGTAACATATTTCTCTCTGAATTGAAATACCGCAATGGTTTTTGTGTTAAAGAGTTGAAACATAATATTCCGTGTGTGATTAAGAGGCATATTTAATAAATGATAGCAAGATGTTTTTCATCATTTTAGATACTTTCAGTATTTTTAGGTCAGGATTGCAAAGCGGTCTGAGGTACTGCGTTCAGGTTCAAGAATTCACTTCAAAAGTGTGATGAACAACAAATGTCATCTGTGACAGCATGATATTTTTTATAATTTCCACTACTTGACATATTTCTCAGTCAGGATGGCCGAGCGGTCTAAGGCACTGCGTTTAGGCCGCAGTCTCCACTGGAGGCGGGTTCAAATCCCACTTCTGACAGTCACTGGTGTTGTTTGTTGGCTGAGACATATGTAAGATATTTCTCTCTGAATTGAAATACCGCAACGGTGTTTGTGTTAAAAAGTTGAAACATAATGTGTTATTTGGAGGCATATTTAATAAATGATAGCAAGATGTTTTTCATCATTTTAGATACTTTCAGTATTTTTAGGTCAGGATTGCAAAGCAGTCTGAGGTACTGCGTTCAGGTTCAAGAATTCACTTCAAAAGTGTGATGAACAACAACAGTCATCTGTGACAGCATGATATTTTTTACAATTTCCACTATTTGACATATTTCTCAGTCAGGATGGCCGAGCGGTCTAAGGCGCTGCGTTTAGGCCGCAGTCTCCACTGGAGGCGTGGGTTCAAATCCCACTTCTGACAGTCACTGGTGTTGTTCGTTGGCTGAGACATATGTAACATATTTCTCTCTGAATTGAAATACCGCAATGGTTTTTGTGTTAAAGAGTTGAAACATAATATTCCATGTGTGATTAAGAGGCATATTTAATAAATGATAGCAAGATGTTTTTCATCATTTTAGATACTTTCAGTATTTTTAGGTCAGGATTGCAAAGCGGTCTGAGGTACTGCGTTCAGGTTCAAGAATTCACTTCAAAAGTGTGATGAACAACAAATGTCATCTGTGACAGCATGATATTTTTTATAATTTCAACTACTTGACATATTTCTCAGTCAGGATGGCCGAGCGGTCTAAGGCGCTGCGTTTAGGCCGCAGTCTCCACTGGAGGCGTGGGTTCAAATCCCACTTCTGACAGTCACTGGTGTTGTTCGTTGGCTGAGACATATGTAACATATTTCTCGCTGAATTGAAATACAGCTATGGTTTTTGTGTTAAAGAGTTGAAATATAATATTCCATGTGTGATTAAGAGGCATATTTAATAAATGATAGCAATATGTTTTTCATCATTTTAGATACTTTCAGTATTTTTAGGTCAGGATTGCAAAGCAGTCTGAGGTACTGCGTTCAGGTTCAAGAATTCACTTCAAAAGTGTGATGAACAACAACAGTCATCTGTGACAGCATGATATTTTTTACAATTTCCACTATTTGACATATTTCTCAGTCAGGATGGCCGAGCGGTCTAAGGCGCTGCGTTTAGGCCGCAGTCTCCACTGGAGGCGTGGGTTCAAATCCCACTTCTGACAGTCACTGGTGTTGTTCGTTGGCTGAGACATATGTAACATATTTCTCTCTGAATTGAAATACCGCAATGGTTTTTGTGTTAAAGAGTTGAAACATAATATTCCATGTGTGATTAAGAGGCATATTTAATAAATGATAGCAAGATGTTTTTCATCATTTTAGATACTTTCAGTATTTTTAGGTCAGGATTGCAAAGCGGTCTGAGGTACTGCGTTCAGGTTCAAGAATTCACTTCAAAAGTGTGATGAACAAATGTCATCTGTGACAGCATGATATTTTTTATAATTTCCACTATTTGACATATTTCTCAGTCAGGATGGCCGAGCGGTCTAAGGCGCTGCGTTTAGGCCGCAGTCTCCACTGGAGGCGTGGGTTCAAATCCCATTTCTGACAGTCACTGGTGTTGTTCGTTGGCTGAGACATATGTAAGATATTTCTCGCTGAATTGAAATACCGCAACGGTGTTTGTGTTAAAGAGTTGAAACATAATATTCCATGTGTTATTTAGAGGCATATTTAATAAATGATAGCAAGATGTTTTTCATCATTTTAGATACTTTCAGTATTTTTAGGTCAGGATTGCAAAGCGGTCTGAGGTACTGCGTTCAGGTTTTCACTCAAGAATTCACTTCAAAAGTGTGATGAACAACAAATGTCATCTGTGACAGCATGATATTTTTTATAATTTCCACTATTTGACATATTTCTCAGTCAGGATGGCCGAGCGGTCTAAGGCGCTGAGTTTAGGCCGCAGTCTCCACTGGAGGCGGGTTCAAATCCCACTTCTGACAGTCACTGGTGTTGTTCGTTGGCTGAGACATATGTAACATATTTCTCGCTGAATTGAAATACAGCTATGGTTTTTGTGTTAAAGAGTTGAAATATAATATTCCATGTGTGATTAAGAGGCATAATTAATAAATGATAGCAAGATGTTTTTCATCATTTTAGATACTTTCAGTATTTTTAGGTCAGGATTGCAAAGCAGTCTGAGGTACTGCGTTCAGGTTCAAGAATTCACTTCAAAAGTGTGATGAACAACAACAGTCATCTGTGACAGCATGATATTTTTTACAATTTCCACTATTTGACATATTTCTCAGTCAGGATGGCCGAGCGGTCTAAGGCGCTGCGTTTAGGCCGCAGTCTCCACTGGAGGCGTGGGTTCAAATCCCACTTCTGACAGTCACTGGTGTTGTTCGTTGGCTGAGACATATGTAACATATTTCTCTCTGAATTGAAATACCGCAATGGTTTTTGTGTTAAAGAGTTGAAACATAATATTCCATGTGTGATTAAGAGGCATATTTAATAAATGATAGCAAGATGTTTTTCATCATTTTAGATACTTTCAGTATTTTTAGGTCAGGATTGCAAAGCGGTCTGAGGTACTGCGTTCAGGTTCAAGAATTCACTTCAAAAGTGTGATGAACAAATGTCATCTGTGACAGCATGATATTTTTTATAATTTCCACTATTTGACATATTTCTCAGTCAGGATGGCCGAGCGGTCTAAGGCGCTGCGTTTAGGCCGCAGTCTCCACTGGAGGCGTGGGTTCAAATCCCATTTCTGACAGTCACTGGTGTTGTTCGTTGGCTGAGACATATGTAAGATATTTCTCGCTGAATTGAAATACCGCAACGGTGTTTGTGTTAAAGAGTTGAAACATAATATTCCATGTGTTATTTAGAGGCATATTTAATAAATGATAGCAAGATGTTTTTCATCATTTTAGATACTTTCAGTATTTTTAGGTCAGGATTGCAAAGCGGTCTGAGGTACTGCGTTCAGGTTTTCACTCAAGAATTCACTTCAAAAGTGTGATGAACAACAAATGTCATCTGTGACAGCATGATATTTTTTATAATTTCCACTATTTGACATATTTCTCAGTCAGGATGGCCGAGCGGTCTAAGGCGCTGAGTTTAGGCCGCAGTCTCCACTGGAGGCGGGTTCAAATCCCACTTCTGACAGTCACTGGTGTTGTTCGTTGGCTGAGACATATGTAACATATTTCTCGCTGAATTGAAATACAGCTATGGTTTTTGTGTTAAAGAGTTGAAATATAATATTCCATGTGTGATTAAGAGGCATAATTAATAAATGATAGCAAGATGTTTTTCATCATTTTAGATACTTTCAGTATTTTTAGGTCAGGATTGCAAAGCAGTCTGAGGTACTGCGTTCAGGTTCAAGAATTCACTTCAAAAGTGTGATGAACAACAACAGTCATCTGTGACAGGATGATATTTTTTACAATTTCCACTATTTGACATATTTCTCAGTCAGGATGGCCGAGCGGTCTAAGGCGCTGCGTTTAGGCCGCAGTCTCCACTGGAGGCGGGTTCAAATCCCACTTCTGACAGTCACTGGTGTTGTTTGTTGGCTGAGACATATGTAAGATATTTCTCTCTGAATTGAAATACCGCAACGGTGTTTGTGTTAAAGAGTTGAAACATAATTATCCATGTGTTATTTGGAGGCATATTTAATAAATGATAGCAAGATGTTTTTCAGCATTTTAGATACTTTCAGTATTTTTAGGTCAGGATTGCAAAGCGGTTTGAGGTACTGCGTTCAGGTTCAAGAATTCACTTCAAAAGTGTGATGAACAACAAATGTCATCTGTGACAGCATGATATTTTTTATAATTTCCACTATTTGACATATTTCTCAGTCAGGATGGCCGAGCGGTCTAAGGCGCTGCGTTTAGGCCGCAGTCTCCACTGGAGGCGTGGGTTCAAATCCCACTTCTGACAGTCACTGGTGTTGTTCGTTGGCTGAGACATATGTAACATATTTCTCGCTGAATTGAAATACAGCTATGGTTTTTGTGTTAAAGAGTTGAAATATAATATTCCATGTGTGATTAAGAGGCATATTTAATAAATGATAGCAAGATGTTTTTCATCATTTTAGATACTTTCAGTATTTTTAGGTCAGGATTGCAAAGCAGTCTGAGGTACTGCGTTCAGGTTCAAGAATTCACTTCAAAAGTGTGATGAACAACAACAGTCATCTGTGACAGCATGATATTTTTTACAATTTCCACTATTTGACATATTTCTCAGTCAGGATGGCCGAGCGGTCTAAGGCGCTGCGTTTAGGCCGCAGTCTCCACTGGAGGCGTGGGTTCAAATCCCACTTCTGACAGTCACTGGTGTTGTTCGTTGGCTGAGACATATGTAACATATTTCTCGCTGAATTGAAATACAGCTATGGTTTTTGTGTTAAAGAGTTGAAATATAATATTCCATGTGTGATTAAGAGGCATATTTAATAAATGATAGCAAGATGTTTTTCATCATTTTAGATACTTTCAGTATTTTTAGGTCAGGATTGCAAAGCAGTCTGAGGTACTGCGTTCAGGTTCAAGAATTCACTTCAAAAGTGTGATGAACAACAACAGTCATCTGTGACAGCATGATATTTTTTATAATTTCCACTATTTGACATATTTCTCAGTCAGGATGGCCGAGCGGTCTAAGGCGCTGCGTTTAGGCCGCAGTCTCCACTGGAGGCGTCGGTTCAAATCCCACTTCTGACAGTCACTGGTGTTGTTCGTTGGCTGAGACATATGTAACATATTTCTCGCTGAATTGAAATACAGCTATGGTTTTTGTGTTAAAGAGTTGAAATATAATATTCCATGTGTGATTAAGAGGCATATTTAATAAATGATAGCAAGATGTTTTTCATCATTTTAGATACTTTCAGTATTTTTAGGTCAGGATTGCAAAGCAGTCTGAGGTACTGCGTTCAGGTTCAAGAATTCACTTCAAAAGTGTGATGAACAACAACAGTCATCTGTGACAGGATGATATTTTTTACAATTTCCACTATTTGACATATTTCTCAGTCAGGATGGCCGAGCGGTCTAAGGCGCTGCGTTTAGGCCGCAGTCTCCACTGGAGGCGTGGGTTCAAATCCCACTTCTGACAGTCACTGGTGTTGTTCGTTGGCTGAGACATATGTAACATATTTCTCTCTGAATTGAAATACTGCAATGGTTTTTGTGTTAAAGAGTTGAAACATAATATTCCATGTGTGATTAAGAGGCATATTTAATAAATGATAGCAAGATGTTTTTCAGCATTTTAGATACTTTCAGTATTTTTAGGTCAGCATTGCAAAGCGGTCTGAGGTACTGCGTTCAGGTTCAAGAATTCACTTCAAAAGTGTGATGAACAACAAATGTCATCTGTGACAGCATGATATTTTTTATAATTTCCACTACTTGACATATTTCTCAGTCAGGATGGCCGAGCGGTCTAAGGCGCTGCGTTTAGGCCGCAGTCTCCACTGGAGGCGGGTTCAAATCCCACTTCTGACAGTCACTGGTGTTGTTTGTTGGCTGAGACATATGTAAGATATTTCTCTCTGAATTGAAATACCGCAACGGTGTTTGTGTTAAAGAGTTGAAACATAATGTGTTATTTGGAGGCATATTTAATAAATGATAGCAAGATGTTTTTCAGCATTTTAGATACTTTCAGTATTTTTAGGTCAGGATTGCAAAGCGGTTTGAGGTACTGCGTTCAGGTTCAAGAATTCACTTCAAAAGTGTGATGAACAACAAATGTCATCTGTGACAGCATGATATTTTTTATAATTTCCACTATTTGACATATTTCTCAGTCAGGATGGCCGAGCGGTCTAAGGCGCTGCGTTTAGGCCGCAGTCTCCACTGGAGGCGTGGGTTCAAATCCCACTTCTGACAGTCACTGGTGTTGTTCGTTGGCTGAGACATATGTAACATATTTCTCGCTGAATTGAAATACAGCTATGGTTTTTGTGTTAAAGAGTTGAAATATAATATTCCATGTGTGATTAACAGGCATATTTAATAAATGATAGCAAGATGTTTTTCATCATTTTAGATACTTTCAGTATTTTTAGGTCAGGATTGCAAAGCAGTCTGAGGTACTGCGTTCAGGTTCAAGAATTCACTTCAAAAGTGTGATGAACAACAACAGTCATCTGTGACAGCATGATATTTTTTACAATTTCCACTATTTGACATATTTCTCAGTCAGGATGGCCGAGCGGTCTAAGGCGCTGCGTTTAGGCCGCAGTCTCCACTGGAGGCGTGGGTTCAAATCCCACTTCTGACAGTCACTGGTGTTGTTCGTTGGCTGAGACATATGTAACATATTTCTCGCTGAATTGAAATACAGCTATGGTTTTTGTGTTAAAGAGTTGAAATATAATATTCCATGTGTGATTAAGAGGCATATTTAATAAATGATAGCAAGATGTTTTTCATCATTTTAGATACTTTCAGTATTTTTAGGTCAGGATTGCAAAGCAGTCTGAGGTACTGCGTTCAGGTTCAAGAATTCACTTCAAAAGTGTGATGAACAACAAATGTCATCTGTGACAGCATGATATATTTTATATTTTCCACTACTTGACATATTTCTCAGTCAGGATGGCCGAGCGGTCTAAGGCGCTGCGTTTAGGCCGCAGTCTCCACTGGAGGCGGGTTCAAATCCCACTTCTGACAGTCACTGGTGTTGTTTGTTGGCTGAGACATATGTAAGATATTTCTCTCTGAATTGAAATACCGCAACGGTGTTTGTGTTAAAGAGTTGAAACATAATGTGTTATTTGGAGGCATATTTAATAAATGATAGCAAGATGTTTTTCAGCATTTTAGATACTTTCAGTATTTTTAGGTCAGGATTGCAAAGCGGTCTGAGGTACTGCGTTCAGGTTCAAGAATTCACTTCAAAAGTGTGATGAACAACAAATGTCATCTGTGACAGCATGATATTTTTTATAATTTCCACTACTTGACATATTTCTCAGTCAGGATGGCCGAGCGGTCTAAGGCGCTGCGTTTAGGCCGCAGTCTCCACTGGAGGCGTGGGTTCAAATCCCACTTCTGACAGTCACTGGTGTTGTTCGTTGGCTGAGACATTTGTAACATATTTATCTCTGAATTGAAATACAGCTATGGTTTTTGTGTTAAATAGTTGAAATATATAATTCCATGTGTGATTAAGAGGCATATTTAATAAATGATAGCAAGATGTTTTTCATCATTTTAGATACTTTCAGTATTTTTAGGTCAGGATTGCAAAGCGGTCTGAGGTACTGCGTTCAGGTTCAAGAATTCACTTCAAAAGTGTGATGAACAACAAATGTCATCTGTGACAGCATGATATTTTTTATAATTTCCACTACTTGACATATTTCTCAGTCAGGATGGCCGAGCGGTCTAAGGCGCTGCGTTTAGGCCGCAGTCTCCACTGGAGGCGGGTTCAAATCCCACTTCTGACAGTCACTGGTGTTGTTTGTTGGCTGAGACATATGTAAGATATTTCTCTCTGAATTGAAATACCGCAACGGTGTTTGTGTTAAAGAGTTGAAACATAATATTCCATGTGTGATTAAGAGGCATATTTAATAAATGATAGCAAGATGTTTTTCATCATTTTAGATACTTTCAGTATTTTTAGGTCAGGATTGCAAAGCGGTCTGAGGTACTGCGTTCAGGTTCAAGAATTCACTTCAAAAGTGTGATGAACAACAAATGTCATCTGTGACAGCATGATATTTTTTATAATTTCCACTACTTGACATATTTCTCAGTCAGGATGGCGAGCGGTCTAAGGCGCTGCGTTTAGGCCGCAGTCTCCACTGGAGGCGGGTTCAAATCCCACTTCTGACTGTCACTGGTGTTGTTTGTTGGCTGAGACATATGTAAGATATTTCTCTCTGAATTGAAATACCGCAACGGTGTTTGTGTTAAAGAGTTGAAACATAATGTGTTATTTGGAGGCATATTTAATAAATGATAGCAAGATGTTTTTCAGCATTTTAGATACTTTCAGTATTTTTAGGTCAGGATTGCAAAGCGGTCTGAGGTACTGCGTTCAGGTTCAAGAATTCACTTCAAAAGTGTGATGAACAACAAATGTCATCTGTGACAGCATGATATTTTTTATAATTTCCACTATTTGACATATTTCTCAGTCAGGATGGCCGAGCGGTCTAAGGCGCTGCGTTTAGGCCGCAGTCTCCACTGGAGGCGGGTTCAAATCCCACTTCTGACAGTCACTGGTGTTGTTTGTTGGCTGAGACATATGTAAGATATTTCTCTCTGAATTGAAATACTGCAACGGTGTTTGTGTTAAAGAGTTGAAACATAATATTCCATGTGTTATTTGGAGGCATATTTAATAAATGATAGCAAGATGTTTTTCAGCATTTTAGATACTTTCAGTATTTTTAGGTCAGCATTGCAAAGCGGTCTGAGGTACTGCGTTCAGGTTCAAGAATTCACTTCAAAAGTGTGATGAACAACAAATGTCATCTGTGACAGCATGATATTTTTTATAATTTCCACTATTTGACATATTTCTCAGTCTGGATGGCCGAGCGGTCTAAGGCGCTGCGTTTAGGCCGCAGTCTCCACTGGAGGCGGGTTCAAATCCCACTTCTGACAGTCACTGGTGTTGTTCGTTGGCTGAGACATATGTAACATATTTCTCGCTGAATTGAAATACAGCTATGGTTTTTGTGTTAAAGAGTTGAAATATAATATTCCATGTGTGATTAAGAGGCATATTTAATAAATGATAGCAAGATGTTTTTCATCATTTTAGATACTTTCAGTATTTTTAGGTCAGGATTGCAAAGCAGTCTGAGGTACTGCGTTCAGGTTCAAGAATTCACTTCAAAAGTGTGATGAACAACAACAGTCATCTGTGACAGGATGATATTTTTTACAATTTCCACTATTTGACATATTTCTCAGTCAGGATGGCCGAGCGGTCTAAGGCGCTGCGTTTAGGCCGCAGTCTCCACTGGAGGCGTGGGTTCAAATCCCACTTCTGACAGTCACTGGTGTTGTTCGTTGGCTGAGACATATGTAACATATTTCTCTCTGAATTGAAATACCGCAATGGTTTTTGTGTTAAAGAGTTGAAACATAATATTCCGTGTGTGATTAAGAGGCATATTTAATAAATGATAGCAAGATGTTTTTCATCATTTTAGATACTTTCAGTATTTTTAGGTCAGGATTGCAAAGCGGTCTGAGGTACTGCGTTCAGGTTCAAGAATTCACTTCAAAAGTGTGATGAACAACAAATGTCATCTGTGACAGCATGATATTTTTTATAATTTCCACTACTTGACATATTTCTCAGTCAGGATGGCCGAGCGGTCTAAGGCACTGCGTTTAGGCCGCAGTCTCCACTGGAGGCGGGTTCAAATCCCACTTCTGACAGTCACTGGTGTTGTTTGTTGGCTGAGACATATGTAAGATATTTCTCTCTGAATTGAAATACCGCAACGGTGTTTGTGTTAAAAAGTTGAAACATAATGTGTTATTTGGAGGCATATTTAATAAATGATAGCAAGATGTTTTTCATCATTTTAGATACTTTCAGTATTTTTAGGTCAGGATTGCAAAGCAGTCTGAGGTACTGCGTTCAGGTTCAAGAATTCACTTCAAAAGTGTGATGAACAACAACAGTCATCTGTGACAGCATGATATTTTTTACAATTTCCACTATTTGACATATTTCTCAGTCAGGATGGCCGAGCGGTCTAAGGCGCTGCGTTTAGGCCGCAGTCTCCACTGGAGGCGTGGGTTCAAATCCCACTTCTGACAGTCACTGGTGTTGTTCGTTGGCTGAGACATATGTAACATATTTCTCTCTGAATTGAAATACCGCAATGGTTTTTGTGTTAAAGAGTTGAAACATAATATTCCATGTGTGATTAAGAGGCATATTTAATAAATGATAGCAAGATGTTTTTCATCATTTTAGATACTTTCAGTATTTTTAGGTCAGGATTGCAAAGCGGTCTGAGGTACTGCGTTCAGGTTCAAGAATTCACTTCAAAAGTGTGATGAACAACAAATGTCATCTGTGACAGCATGATATTTTTTATAATTTCAACTACTTGACATATTTCTCAGTCAGGATGGCCGAGCGGTCTAAGGCGCTGCGTTTAGGCCGCAGTCTCCACTGGAGGCGTGGGTTCAAATCCCACTTCTGACAGTCACTGGTGTTGTTCGTTGGCTGAGACATATGTAACATATTTCTCGCTGAATTGAAATACAGCTATGGTTTTTGTGTTAAAGAGTTGAAATATAATATTCCATGTGTGATTAAGAGGCATATTTAATAAATGATAGCAATATGTTTTTCATCATTTTAGATACTTTCAGTATTTTTAGGTCAGGATTGCAAAGCAGTCTGAGGTACTGCGTTCAGGTTCAAGAATTCACTTCAAAAGTGTGATGAACAACAACAGTCATCTGTGACAGCATGATATTTTTTACAATTTCCACTATTTGACATATTTCTCAGTCAGGATGGCCGAGCGGTCTAAGGCGCTGCGTTTAGGCCGCAGTCTCCACTGGAGGCGTGGGTTCAAATCCCACTTCTGACAGTCACTGGTGTTGTTCGTTGGCTGAGACATATGTAACATATTTCTCTCTGAATTGAAATACCGCAATGGTTTTTGTGTTAAAGAGTTGAAACATAATATTCCATGTGTGATTAAGAGGCATATTTAATAAATGATAGCAAGATGTTTTTCATCATTTTAGATACTTTCAGTATTTTTAGGTCAGGATTGCAAAGCGGTCTGAGGTACTGCGTTCAGGTTCAAGAATTCACTTCAAAAGTGTGATGAACAAATGTCATCTGTGACAGCATGATATTTTTTATAATTTCCACTATTTGACATATTTCTCAGTCAGGATGGCCGAGCGGTCTAAGGCGCTGCGTTTAGGCCGCAGTCTCCACTGGAGGCGTGGGTTCAAATCCCATTTCTGACAGTCACTGGTGTTGTTCGTTGGCTGAGACATATGTAAGATATTTCTCGCTGAATTGAAATACCGCAACGGTGTTTGTGTTAAAGAGTTGAAACATAATATTCCATGTGTTATTTAGAGGCATATTTAATAAATGATAGCAAGATGTTTTTCATCATTTTAGATACTTTCAGTATTTTTAGGTCAGGATTGCAAAGCGGTCTGAGGTACTGCGTTCAGGTTTTCACTCAAGAATTCACTTCAAAAGTGTGATGAACAACAAATGTCATCTGTGACAGCATGATATTTTTTATAATTTCCACTATTTGACATATTTCTCAGTCAGGATGGCCGAGCGGTCTAAGGCGCTGAGTTTAGGCCGCAGTCTCCACTGGAGGCGGGTTCAAATCCCACTTCTGACAGTCACTGGTGTTGTTCGTTGGCTGAGACATATGTAACATATTTCTCGCTGAATTGAAATACAGCTATGGTTTTTGTGTTAAAGAGTTGAAATATAATATTCCATGTGTGATTAAGAGGCATAATTAATAAATGATAGCAAGATGTTTTTCATCATTTTAGATACTTTCAGTATTTTTAGGTCAGGATTGCAAAGCAGTCTGAGGTACTGCGTTCAGGTTCAAGAATTCACTTCAAAAGTGTGATGAACAACAACAGTCATCTGTGACAGCATGATATTTTTTACAATTTCCACTATTTGACATATTTCTCAGTCAGGATGGCCGAGCGGTCTAAGGCGCTGCGTTTAGGCCGCAGTCTCCACTGGAGGCGTGGGTTCAAATCCCACTTCTGACAGTCACTGGTGTTGTTCGTTGGCTGAGACATATGTAACATATTTCTCTCTGAATTGAAATACCGCAATGGTTTTTGTGTTAAAGAGTTGAAACATAATATTCCATGTGTGATTAAGAGGCATATTTAATAAATGATAGCAAGATGTTTTTCATCATTTTAGATACTTTCAGTATTTTTAGGTCAGGATTGCAAAGCGGTCTGAGGTACTGCGTTCAGGTTCAAGAATTCACTTCAAAAGTGTGATGAACAAATGTCATCTGTGACGGCATGATATTTTTTATAATTTCCACTATTTGACATATTTCTCAGTCAGGATGGCCGAGCGGTCTAAGGCGCTGCGTTTAGGCCGCAGTCTCCACTGGAGGCGTGGGTTCAAATCCCATTTCTGACAGTCACTGGTGTTGTTCGTTGGCTGAGACATATGTAAGATATTTCTCGCTGAATTGAAATACCGCAACGGTGTTTGTGTTAAAGAGTTGAAACATAATATTCCATGTGTTATTTAGAGGCATATTTAATAAATGATAGCAAGATGTTTTTCATCATTTTAGATACTTTCAGTATTTTTAGGTCAGGATTGCAAAGCGGTCTGAGGTACTGCGTTCAGGTTTTCACTCAAGAATTCACTTCAAAAGTGTGATGAACAACAAATGTCATCTGTGACAGCATGATATTTTTTATAATTTCCACTATTTGACATATTTCTCAGTCAGGATGGCCGAGCGGTCTAAGGCGCTGAGTTTAGGCCGCAGTCTCCACTGGAGGCGGGTTCAAATCCCACTTCTGACAGTCACTGGTGTTGTTCGTTGGCTGAGACATATGTAACATATTTCTCGCTGAATTGAAATACAGCTATGGTTTTTGTGTTAAAGAGTTGAAATATAATATTCCATGTGTGATTAAGAGGCATAATTAATAAATGATAGCAAGATGTTTTTCATCATTTTAGATACTTTCAGTATTTTTAGGTCAGGATTGCAAAGCAGTCTGAGGTACTGCGTTCAGGTTCAAGAATTCACTTCAAAAGTGTGATGAACAACAACAGTCATCTGTGACAGGATGATATTTTTTACAATTTCCACTATTTGACATATTTCTCAGTCAGGATGGCCGAGCGGTCTAAGGCGCTGCGTTTAGGCCGCAGTCTCCACTGGAGGCGGGTTCAAATCCCACTTCTGACAGTCACTGGTGTTGTTTGTTGGCTGAGACATATGTAAGATATTTCTCTCTGAATTGAAATACCGCAACGGTGTTTGTGTTAAAGAGTTGAAACATAATTATCCATGTGTTATTTGGAGGCATATTTAATAAATGATAGCAAGATGTTTTTCAGCATTTTAGATACTTTCAGTATTTTTAGGTCAGGATTGCAAAGCGGTTTGAGGTACTGCGTTCAGGTTCAAGAATTCACTTCAAAAGTGTGATGAACAACAAATGTCATCTGTGACAGCATGATATTTTTTATAATTTCCACTATTTGACATATTTCTCAGTCAGGATGGCCGAGCGGTCTAAGGCGCTGCGTTTAGGCCGCAGTCTCCACTGGAGGCGTGGGTTCAAATCCCACTTCTGACAGTCACTGGTGTTGTTCGTTGGCTGAGACATATGTAACATATTTCTCGCTGAATTGAAATACAGCTATGGTTTTTGTGTTAAAGAGTTGAAATATAATATTCCATGTGTGATTAAGAGGCATATTTAATAAATGATAGCAAGATGTTTTTCATCATTTTAGATACTTTCAGTATTTTTAGGTCAGGATTGCAAAGCAGTCTGAGGTACTGCGTTCAGGTTCAAGAATTCACTTCAAAAGTGTGATGAACAACAACAGTCATCTGTGACAGCATGATATTTTTTACAATTTCCACTATTTGACATATTTCTCAGTCAGGATGGCCGAGCGGTCTAAGGCGCTGCGTTTAGGCCGCAGTCTCCACTGGAGGCGTGGGTTCAAATCCCACTTCTGACAGTCACTGGTGTTGTTCGTTGGCTGAGACATATGTAACATATTTCTCGCTGAATTGAAATACAGCTATGGTTTTTGTGTTAAAGAGTTGAAATATAATATTCCATGTGTGATTAAGAGGCATATTTAATAAATGATAGCAAGATGTTTTTCATCATTTTAGATACTTTCAGTATTTTTAGGTCAGGATTGCAAAGCAGTCTGAGGTACTGCGTTCAGGTTCAAGAATTCACTTCAAAAGTGTGATGAACAACAACAGTCATCTGTGACAGCATGATATTTTTTATAATTTCCACTATTTGACATATTTCTCAGTCAGGATGGCCGAGCGGTCTAAGGCGCTGCGTTTAGGCCGCAGTCTCCACTGGAGGCGTCGGTTCAAATCCCACTTCTGACAGTCACTGGTGTTGTTCGTTGGCTGAGACATATGTAACATATTTCTCGCTGAATTGAAATACAGCTATGGTTTTTGTGTTAAAGAGTTGAAATATAATATTCCATGTGTGATTAACAGGCATATTTAATAAATGATAGCAAGATGTTTTTCATCATTTTAGATACTTTCAGTATTTTTAGGTCAGGATTGCAAAGCAGTCTGAGGTACTGCGTTCAGGTTCAAGAATTCACTTCAAAAGTGTGATGAACAACAACAGTCATCTGTGACAGCATGATATTTTTTACAATTTCCACTATTTGACATATTTCTCAGTCAGGATGGCCGAGCGGTCTAAGGCGCTGCGTTTAGGCCGCAGTCTCCACTGGAGGCGTGGGTTCAAATCCCACTTCTGACAGTCACTGGTGTTGTTCGTTGGCTGAGACATATGTAACATATTTCTCGCTGAATTGAAATACAGCTATGGTTTTTGTGTTAAAGAGTTGAAATATAATATTCCATGTGTGATTAAGAGGCATATTTAATAAATGATAGCAAGATGTTTTTCATCATTTTAGATACTTTCAGTATTTTTAGGTCAGGATTGCAAAGCAGTCTGAGGTACTGCGTTCAGGTTCAAGAATTCACTTCAAAAGTGTGATGAACAACAAATGTCATCTGTGACAGCATGATATTTTTTATAATTTCCACTACTTGACATATTTCTCAGTCAGGATGGCCGAGCGGTCTAAGGCGCTGCGTTTAGGCCGCAGTCTCCACTGGAGGCGGGTTCAAATCCCACTTCTGACAGTCACTGGTGTTGTTTGTTGGCTGAGACATATGTAAGATATTTCTCTCTGAATTGAAATACCGCAACGGTGTTTGTGTTAAAAAGTTGAAACATAATGTGTTATTTCGAGGCATATTTAATAAATGATAGCAAGATGTTTTTCATCATTTTAGATACTTTCAGTATTTTTAGGTCAGGATTGCAAAGCAGTCTGAGGTACTGCGTTCAGGTTCAAGAATTCACTTCAAAAGTGTGATGAACAACAACAGTCATCTGTGACAGCATGATATTTTTTACAATTTCCACTATTTGACATATTTCTCAGTCAGGATGGCCGAGCGGTCTAAGGCGCTGCGTTTAGGCCGCAGTCTCCACTGGAGGCGTGGGTTCAAATCCCACTTCTGACAGTCACTGGTGTTGTTCGTTGGCTGAGACATATGTAACATATTTCTCGCTGAATTGAAATACAGCTATGGTTTTTGTGTTAAAGAGTTGAAATATAATATTCCATGTGTGATTAAGAGGCATATTTAATAAATGATAGCAAGATGTTTTTCATCATTTTAGATACTTTCAGTATTTTTAGGTCAGGATTGCAAAGCAGTCTGAGGTACTGCGTTCAGGTTCAAGAATTCACTTCAAAAGTGTGATGAACAACAAATGTCATCTGTGACAGCATGATATTTTTTATAATTTCCACTACTTGACATATTTCTCAGTCAGGATGGCCGAGCGGTCTAAGGCGCTGCGTTTAGGCCGCAGTCTCCACTGGAGGCGGGTTCAAATCCCACTTCTGACAGTCACTGGTGTTGTTTGTTGGCTGAGACATATGTAAGATATTTCTCTCTGAATTGAAATACCGCAACGGTGTTTGTGTTAAAGAGTTGAAACATAATGTGTTATTTGGAGGCATATTTAATAAATGATAGCAAGATGTTTTTCAGCATTTTAGATACTTTCAGTATTTTTAGGTCAGGATTGCAAAGCGGTCTGAGGTACTGCGTTCAGGTTCAAGAATTCACTTCAAAAGTGTGATGAACAACAAATGTCATCTGTGACAGCATGATATTTTTTATAATTTCCACTATTTGACATATTTCTCAGTCAGGATGGCCGAGCGGTCTAAGGCGCTGCGTTTAGGCCGCAGTCTCCACTGGAGGCGGGTTCAAATCCCACTTCTGACAGTCACTGGTGTTGTTTGTTTGCTGAGACATATGTAAGATATTTCTCTCTGAATTGAAATACCGCAACGGTGTTTGTGTTAAAGAGTTGAAACATAATTATCCATGTGTTATTTGGAGGCATATTTAATAAATGATAGCAAGATGTTTTTCAGCATTTTAGATACTTTCAGTATTTTTAGGTCAGCATTGCAAAGCGGTCTGAGGTACTGCGTTCAGGTTCAAGAATTCACTTCAAAAGTGTGATGAACAACAACAGTCATCTGTGACAGCATGATATTTTTTACAATTTCCACTATTTGACATATTTCTCAGTCAGGATGGCCGAGCGGTCTAAGGCGCTGCGTTTAGGCCGCAGTCTCCACTGGAGGCGTGGGTTCAAATCCCACTTCTGACAGTCACTGGTGTTGTTCGTTGGCTGAGACATATGTAACATATTTCTCGCTGAATTGAAATACAGCTATGGTTTTTGTGTTAAAGAGTTGAAATATAATATTCCATGTGTGATTAAGAGGCATATTTAATAAATGATAGCAAGATGTTTTTCATCATTTTAGATACTTTCAGTATTTTTAGGTCAGGATTGCAAAGCAGTCTGAGGTACTGCGTTCAGGTTCAAGAATTCACTTCAAAAGTGTGATGAACAACAAATGTCATCTGTGACAGCATGATATTTTTTATAATTTCCACTACTTGACATATTTCTCAGTCAGGATGGCCGAGCGGTCTAAGGCGCTGCGTTTAGGCCGCAGTCTCCACTGGAGGCGGGTTCAAATCCCACTTCTGACAGTCACTGGTGTTGTTTGTTGGCTGAGACATATGTAAGATATTTCTCTCTGAATTGAAATACCGCAACGGTGTTTGTGTTAAAGAGTTGAAACATAATGTGTTATTTGGAGGCATATTTAATAAATGATAGCAAGATGTTTTTCAGCATTTTAGATACTTTCAGTATTTTTAGGTCAGGATTGCAAAGCGGTCTGAGGTACTGCGTTCAGGTTCAAGAATTCACTTCAAAAGTGTGATGAACAACAAATGTCATCTGTGACAGCATGATATTTTTTATAATTTCCACTATTTGACATATTTCTCAGTCAGGATGGCCGAGCGGTCTAAGGCGCTGCGTTTAGGCCGCAGTCTCCACTGGAGGCGGGTTCAAATCCCACTTCTGACAGTCACTGGTGTTGTTTGTTTGCTGAGACATATGTAAGATATTTCTCTCTGAATTGAAATACCGCAACGGTGTTTGTGTTAAAGAGTTGAAACATAATTATCCATGTGTTATTTGGAGGCATATTTAATAAATGATAGCAAGATGTTTTTCAGCATTTTAGATACTTTCAGTATTTTTAGGTCAGCATTGCAAAGCGGTCTGAGGTACTGCGTTCAGGTTCAAGAATTCACTTCAAAAGTGTGATGAACAACAACAGTCATCTGTGACAGCATGATATTTTTTACAATTTCCACTATTTGACATATTTCTCAGTCAGGATGGCCGAGCGGTCTAAGGCGCTGCGTTTAGGCCGCAGTCTCCACTGGAGGCGTGGGTTCAAATCCCACTTCTGACAGTCACTGGTGTTGTTCGTTGGCTGAGACATATGTAACATATTTCTCGCTGAATTGAAATACAGCTATGGTTTTTGTGTTAAAGAGTTGAAATATAATATTCCATGTGTGATTAAGAGGCATATTTAATAAATGATAGCAAGATGTTTTTCATCATTTTAGATACTTTCAGTATTTTTAGGTCAGGATTGCAAAGCAGTCTGAGGTACTGCGTTCAGGTTCAAGAATTCACTTCAAAAGTGTGATGAACAACAAATGTCATCTGTGACAGCATGATATTTTTTATAATTTCCACTACTTGACATATTTCTCAGTCAGGATGGCCGAGCGGTCTAAGGCGCTGCGTTTAGGCCGCAGTCTCCACTGGAGGCGGGTTCAAATCCCACTTCTGACAGTCACTGGTGTTGTTTGTTGGCTGAGACATATGTAAGATATTTCTCTCTGAATTGAAATACCGCAACGGTGTTTGTGTTAAAAAGTTGAAACATAATGTGTTATTTGGAGGCATATTTAATAAATGATAGCAAGATGTTTTTCATCATTTTAGATACTTTCAGTATTTTTAGGTCAGGATTGCAAAGCAGTCTGAGGTACTGCGTTCAGGTTCAAGAATTCACTTCAAAAGTGTGATGAACAACAACAGTCATCTGTGACAGCATGATATTTTTTACAATTTCCACTATTTGACATATTTCTCAGTCAGGATGGCCGAGCGGTCTAAGGCGCTGCGTTTAGGCCGCAGTCTCCACTGGAGGCGTGGGTTCAAATCCCACTTCTGACAGTCACTGGTGTTGTTCGTTGGCTGAGACATATGTAACATATTTCTCTCTGAATTGAAATACCGCAATGGTTTTTGTGTTAAAGAGTTGAAACATAATATTCCATGTGTGATTAAGAGGCATATTTAATAAATGATAGCAAGATGTTTTTCATCATTTTAGATACTTTCAGTATTTTTAGGTCAGGATTGCAAAGCGGTCTGAGGTACTGCGTTCAGGTTCAAGAATTCACTTCAAAAGTGTGATGAACAACAAATGTCATCTGTGACAGCATGATATTTTTTATAATTTCAACTACTTGACATATTTCTCAGTCAGGATGGCCGAGCGGTCTAAGGCGCTGCGTTTAGGCCGCAGTCTCCACTGGAGGCGTGGGTTCAAATCCCACTTCTGACAGTCACTGGTGTTGTTCGTTGGCTGAGACATATGTAACATATTTCTCGCTGAATTGAAATACAGCTATGGTTTTTGTGTTAAAGAGTTGAAATATAATATTCCATGTGTGATTAAGAGGCATATTTAATAAATGATAGCAATATGTTTTTCATCATTTTAGATACTTTCAGTATTTTTAGGTCAGGATTGCAAAGCAGTCTGAGGTACTGCGTTCAGGTTCAAGAATTCACTTCAAAAGTGTGATGAACAACAACAGTCATCTGTGACAGCATGATATTTTTTACAATTTCCACTATTTGACATATTTCTCAGTCAGGATGGCCGAGCGGTCTAAGGCGCTGCGTTTAGGCCGCAGTCTCCACTGGAGGCGTGGGTTCAAATCCCACTTCTGACAGTCACTGGTGTTGTTCGTTGGCTGAGACATATGTAACATATTTCTCTCTGAATTGAAATACCGCAATGGTTTTTGTGTTAAAGAGTTGAAACATAATATTCCATGTGTGATTAAGAGGCATATTTAATAAATGATAGCAAGATGTTTTTCATCATTTTAGATACTTTCAGTATTTTTAGGTCAGGATTGCAAAGCGGTCTGAGGTACTGCGTTCAGGTTCAAGAATTCACTTCAAAAGTGTGATGAACAAATGTCATCTGTGACAGCATGATATTTTTTATAATTTCCACTATTTGACATATTTCTCAGTCAGGATGGCCGAGCGGTCTAAGGCGCTGCGTTTAGGCCGCAGTCTCCACTGGAGGCGTGGGTTCAAATCCCATTTCTGACAGTCACTGGTGTTGTTCGTTGGCTGAGACATATGTAAGATATTTCTCGCTGAATTGAAATACCGCAACGGTGTTTGTGTTAAAGAGTTGAAACATAATATTCCATGTGTTATTTAGAGGCATATTTAATAAATGATAGCAAGATGTTTTTCATCATTTTAGATACTTTCAGTATTTTTAGGTCAGGATTGCAAAGCGGTCTGAGGTACTGCGTTCAGGTTTTCACTCAAGAATTCACTTCAAAAGTGTGATGAACAACAAATGTCATCTGTGACAGCATGATATTTTTTATAATTTCCACTATTTGACATATTTCTCAGTCAGGATGGCCGAGCGGTCTAAGGCGCTGAGTTTAGGCCGCAGTCTCCACTGGAGGCGGGTTCAAATCCCACTTCTGACAGTCACTGGTGTTGTTCGTTGGCTGAGACATATGTAACATATTTCTCGCTGAATTGAAATACAGCTATGGTTTTTGTGTTAAAGAGTTGAAATATAATATTCCATGTGTGATTAAGAGGCATATTTAATAAATGATAGCAAGATGTTTTTCATCATTTTAGATACTTTCAGTATTTTTAGGTCAGGATTGCAAAGCAGTCTGAGGTACTGCGTTCAGGTTCAAGAATTCACTTCAAAAGTGTGATGAACAACAACAGTCATCTGTGACAGGATGATATTTTTTACAATTTCCACTATTTGACATATTTCTCAGTCAGGATGGCCGAGCGGTCTAAGGCGCTGCGTTTAGGCCGCAGTCTCCACTGGAGGCGGGTTCAAATCCCACTTCTGACAGTCACTGGTGTTGTTTGTTGGCTGAGACATATGTAAGATATTTCTCTCTGAATTGAAATACCGCAACGGTGTTTGTGTTAAAGAGTTGAAACATAATTATCCATGTGTTATTTGGAGGCATATTTAATAAATGATAGCAAGATGTTTTTCAGCATTTTAGATACTTTCAGTATTTTTAGGTCAGGATTGCAAAGCGGTTTGAGGTACTGCGTTCAGGTTCAAGAATTCACTTCAAAAGTGTGATGAACAACAAATGTCATCTGTGACAGCATGATATTTTTTATAATTTCCACTATTTGACATATTTCTCAGTCAGGATGGCCGAGCGGTCTAAGGCGCTGCGTTTAGGCCGCAGTCTCCACTGGAGGCGTGGGTTCAAATCCCACTTCTGACAGTCACTGGTGTTGTTCGTTGGCTGAGACATATGTAACATATTTCTCGCTGAATTGAAATACAGCTATGGTTTTTGTGTTAAAGAGTTGAAATATAATATTCCATGTGTGATTAAGAGGCATATTTAATAAATGATAGCAAGATGTTTTTCATCATTTTAGATACTTTCAGTATTTTTAGGTCAGGATTGCAAAGCAGTCTGAGGTACTGCGTTCAGGTTCAAGAATTCACTTCAAAAGTGTGATGAACAACAACAGTCATCTGTGACAGCATGATATTTTTTACAATTTCCACTATTTGACATATTTCTCAGTCAGGATGGCCGAGCGGTCTAAGGCGCTGCGTTTAGGCCGCAGTCTCCACTGGAGGCGTGGGTTCAAATCCCACTTCTGACAGTCACTGGTGTTGTTCGTTGGCTGAGACATATGTAACATATTTCTCGCTGAATTGAAATACAGCTATGGTTTTTGTGTTAAAGAGTTGAAATATAATATTCCATGTGTGATTAAGAGGCATATTTAATAAATGATAGCAAGATGTTTTTCATCATTTTAGATACTTTCAGTATTTTTAGGTCAGGATTGCAAAGCAGTCTGAGGTACTGCGTTCAGGTTCAAGAATTCACTTCAAAAGTGTGATGAACAACAACAGTCATCTGTGACAGCATGATATTTTTTACAATTTCCACTATTTGACATATTTCTCAGTCAGGATGGCCGAGCGGTCTAAGGCGCTGCGTTTAGGCCGCAGTCTCCACTGGAGGCGGGTTCAAATCCCACTTCTGACAGTCACTGGTGTTGTTTGTTGGCTGAGACATATGTAAGATATTTCTCTCTGAATTGAAATACCGCAACGGTGTTTGTGTTAAAGAGTTGAAACATAATGTGTTATTTGGAGGCATATTTAATAAATGATAGCAAGATGTTTTTCATCATTTTAGATACTTTCAGTATTTTTAGGTCAGGATTGCAAAGCAGTCTGAGGTACTGCGTTCAGGTTCAAGAATTCACTTCAAAAGTGTGATGAACAACAACAGTCATCTGTGACAGCATGATATTTTTTACAATTTCCACTATTTGACATATTTCTCAGTCAGGATGGCCGAGCGGTCTAAGGCGCTGCGTTTAGGCCGCAGTCTCCACTGGAGGCGTGGGTTCAAATCCCACTTCTGACAGTCACTGGTGTTGTTCGTTGGCTGAGACATATGTAACATATTTCTCTCTGAATTGAAATACCGCAATGGTTTTTGTGTTAAAGAGTTGAAACATAATATTCCATGTGTGATTAAGAGGCATATTTAATAAATGATAGCAAGATGTTTTTCATCATTTTAGATACTTTCAGTATTTTTAGGTCAGGATTGCAAAGCGGTCTGAGGTACTGCGTTCAGGTTCAAGAATTCACTTCAAAAGTGTGATGAACAACAAATGTCATCTGTGACAGCATGATATTTTTTATAATTTCAACTACTTGACATATTTCTCAGTCAGGATGGCCGAGCGGTCTAAGGCGCTGCGTTTAGGCCGCAGTCTCCACTGGAGGCGTGGGTTCAAATCCCACTTCTGACAGTCACTGGTGTTGTTCGTTGGCTGAGACATATGTAACATATTTCTCGCTGAATTGAAATACAGCTATGGTTTTTGTGTTAAAGAGTTGAAATATAATATTCCATGTGTGATTAAGAGGCATATTTAATAAATGATAGCAATATGTTTTTCATCATTTTAGATACTTTCAGTATTTTTAGGTCAGGATTGCAAAGCAGTCTGAGGTACTGCGTTCAGGTTCAAGAATTCACTTCAAAAGTGTGATGAACAACAACAGTCATCTGTGACAGCATGATATTTTTTACAATTTCCACTATTTGACATATTTCTCAGTCAGGATGGCCGAGCGGTCTAAGGCGCTGCGTTTAGGCCGCAGTCTCCACTGGAGGCGTGGGTTCAAATCCCACTTCTGACAGTCACTGGTGTTGTTCGTTGGCTGAGACATATGTAACATATTTCTCTCTGAATTGAAATACCGCAATGGTTTTTGTGTTAAAGAGTTGAAACATAATATTCCATGTGTGATTAAGAGGCATATTTAATAAATGATAGCAAGATGTTTTTCATCATTTTAGATACTTTCAGTATTTTTAGGTCAGGATTGCAAAGCGGTCTGAGGTACTGCGTTCAGGTTCAAGAATTCACTTCAAAAGTGTGATGAACAAATGTCATCTGTGACAGCATGATATTTTTTATAATTTCCACTATTTGACATATTTCTCAGTCAGGATGGCCGAGCGGTCTAAGGCGCTGCGTTTAGGCCGCAGTCTCCACTGGAGGCGTGGGTTCAAATCCCATTTCTGACAGTCACTGGTGTTGTTCGTTGGCTGAGACATATGTAAGATATTTCTCGCTGAATTGAAATACCGCAACGGTGTTTGTGTTAAAGAGTTGAAACATAATATTCCATGTGTTATTTAGAGGCATATTTAATAAATGATAGCAAGATGTTTTTCATCATTTTAGATACTTTCAGTATTTTTAGGTCAGGATTGCAAAGCGGTCTGAGGTACTGCGTTCAGGTTTTCACTCAAGAATTCACTTCAAAAGTGTGATGAACAACAAATGTCATCTGTGACAGCATGATATTTTTTATAATTTCCACTATTTGACATATTTCTCAGTCAGGATGGCCGAGCGGTCTAAGGCGCTGAGTTTAGGCCGCAGTCTCCACTGGAGGCGGGTTCAAATCCCACTTCTGACAGTCACTGGTGTTGTTCGTTGGCTGAGACATATGTAACATATTTCTCGCTGAATTGAAATACAGCTATGGTTTTTGTGTTAAAGAGTTGAAATATAATATTCCATGTGTGATTAAGAGGCATATTTAATAAATGATAGCAAGATGTTTTTCATCATTTTAGATACTTTCAGTATTTTTAGGTCAGGATTGCAAAGCAGTCTGAGGTACTGCGTTCAGGTTCAAGAATTCACTTCAAAAGTGTGATGAACAACAACAGTCATCTGTGACAGGATGATATTTTTTACAATTTCCACTATTTGACATATTTCTCAGTCAGGATGGCCGAGCGGTCTAAGGCGCTGCGTTTAGGCCGCAGTCTCCACTGGAGGCGGGTTCAAATCCCACTTCTGACAGTCACTGGTGTTGTTTGTTGGCTGAGACATATGTAAGATATTTCTCTCTGAATTGAAATACCGCAACGGTGTTTGTGTTAAAGAGTTGAAACATAATTATCCATGTGTTATTTGGAGGCATATTTAATAAATGATAGCAAGATGTTTTTCAGCATTTTAGATACTTTCAGTATTTTTAGGTCAGGATTGCAAAGCGGTTTGAGGTACTGCGTTCAGGTTCAAGAATTCACTTCAAAAGTGTGATGAACAACAAATGTCATCTGTGACAGCATGATATTTTTTATAATTTCCACTATTTGACATATTTCTCAGTCAGGATGGCCGAGCGGTCTAAGGCGCTGCGTTTAGGCCGCAGTCTCCACTGGAGGCGTGGGTTCAAATCCCACTTCTGACAGTCACTGGTGTTGTTCGTTGGCTGAGACATATGTAACATATTTCTCGCTGAATTGAAATACAGCTATGGTTTTTGTGTTAAAGAGTTGAAATATAATATTCCATGTGTGATTAAGAGGCATATTTAATAAATGATAGCAAGATGTTTTTCATCATTTTAGATACTTTCAGTATTTTTAGGTCAGGATTGCAAAGCAGTCTGAGGTACTGCGTTCAGGTTCAAGAATTCACTTCAAAAGTGTGATGAACAACAACAGTCATCTGTGACAGCATGATATTTTTTACAATTTCCACTATTTGACATATTTCTCAGTCAGGATGGCCGAGCGGTCTAAGGCGCTGCGTTTAGGCCGCAGTCTCCACTGGAGGCGTGGGTTCAAATCCCACTTCTGACAGTCACTGGTGTTGTTCGTTGGCTGAGACATATGTAACATATTTCTCGCTGAATTGAAATACAGCTATGGTTTTTGTGTTAAAGAGTTGAAATATAATATTCCATGTGTGATTAAGAGGCATATTTAATAAATGATAGCAAGATGTTTTTCATCATTTTAGATACTTTCAGTATTTTTAGGTCAGGATTGCAAAGCAGTCTGAGGTACTGCGTTCAGGTTCAAGAATTCACTTCAAAAGTGTGATGAACAACAACAGTCATCTGTGACAGCATGATATTTTTTACAATTTCCACTATTTGACATATTTCTCAG
Organism: Gasterosteus aculeatus; assembly: GCF_964276395.1. Lineage (NCBI taxonomy): Eukaryota > Metazoa > Chordata > Actinopteri > Perciformes > Gasterosteidae > Gasterosteus > Gasterosteus aculeatus. Next base: position 19,670,917 of record NC_135703.1, read on the forward strand.
TCAGGATGGCCGAGCGGTCTAAGGCGCTGCGTTTAGGCCGCAGTCTCCACTGGAGGCGGGTTCAAATCCCACTTCTGACAGTCACTGGTGTTGTTTGTTGGCTGAGACATATGTAAGATATTTCTCTCTGAATTGAAATACCGCAACGGTGTTTGTGTTAAAGAGTTGAAACATAATGTGTTATTTGGAGGCATATTTAATAAATGATAGCAAGATGTTTTTCAGCATTTTAGATACTTTCAGTATTTTTAGGTCAGGATTGCAAAGCGGTCTGAGGTACTGCGTTCAGGTTCAAGAATTCACTTCAAAAGTGTGATGAACAACAAATGTCATCTGTGACAGCATGATATTTTTTATAATTTCCACTATTTGACATATTTCTCAGTCAGGATGGCCGAGCGGTCTAAGGCGCTGCGTTTAGGCCGCAGTCTCCACTGGAGGCGGGTTCAAATCCCACTTCTGACAGTCACTGGTGTTGTTTGTTGGCTGAGACATATGTAAGATATTTCTCTCTGAATTGAAATACCGCAACGGTGTTTGTGTTAAAGAGTTGAAACATAATTATCCATGTGTTATTTGGAGGCATATTTAATAAATGATAGCAAGATGTTTTTCAGCATTTTAGATACTTTCAGTATTTTTAGGTCAGCATTGCAAAGCGGTCTGAGGTACTGCGTTCAGGTTCAAGAATTCACTTCAAAAGTGTGATGAACAACAAATGTCATCTGTGACAGCATGATATTTTTTATAATTTCCACTATTTGACATATTTCTCAGTCAGGATGGCCGAGCGGTCTAAGGCGCTGCGTTTAGGCCGCAGTCTCCACTGGAGGCGTCGGTTCAAATCCCACTTCTGACAGTCACTGGTGTTGTTCGTTGGCTGAGACATATGTAACATATTTCTCGCTGAATTGAAATACAGCTATGGTTTTTGTGTTAAAGAGTTGAAATATAATATTCCATGTGTGATTAAGAGGCATATTTAATAAATGATAGCAAGATGTTTTTCATCATTTTAGATACTTTCAGTATTTTTAGGTCAGGATTGCAAAGCAGTCTGAGGTACTGCGTTCAGGTTCAAGAATTCACTTCAAAAGTGTGATGAACAACAACAGTCATCTGTGACAGGATGATATTTTTTACAATTTCCACTATTTGACATATTTCTCAGTCAGGATGGCCGAGCGGTCTAAGGCGCTGCGTTTAGGCCGCAGTCTCCACTGGAGGCGTGGGTTCAAATCCCACTTCTGACAGTCACTGGTGTTGTTTGTTGGCTGAGACATATGTAAGATATTTCTCTCTGAATTGAAATACCGCAACGGTGTTTGTGTTAAAGAGTTGAAACATAATTATCCATGTGTTATTTGGAGGCATATTTAATAAATGATAGCAAGATGTTTTTCAGCATTTTAGATACTTTCAGTATTTTTAGGTCAGCATTGCAAAGCGGTCTGAGGTACTGCGTTCAGGTTCAAGAATTCACTTCAAAAGTGTGATGAACAACAAATGTCATCTGTGACAGCATGATATTTTTTATAATTTCCACTATTTGACATATTTCTCAGTCAGGATGGCCGAGCGGTCTAAGGCGCTGCGTTTAGGCCGCAGTCTCCACTGGAGGCGTGGGTTCAAATCCCACTTCTGACAGTCACTGGTGTTGTTCGTTGGCTGAGACATATGTAACATATTTCTCGCTGAATTGAAATACAGCTATGGTTTTTGTGTTAAAGAGTTGAAATATAATATTCCATGTGTGATTAAGAGGCATATTTAATAAATGATAGCAAGATGTTTTTCATCATTTTAGATACTTTCAGTATTTTTAGGTCAGGATTGCAAAGCAGTCTGAGGTACTGCGTTCAGGTTCAAGAATTCACTTCAAAAGTGTGATGAACAACAACAGTCATCTGTGACAGGATGATATTTTTTACAATTTCCACTATTTGACATATTTCTCAGTCAGGATGGCCGAGCGGTCTAAGGCGCTGCGTTTAGGCCGCAGTCTCCACTGGAGGCGTGGGTTCAAATCCCACTTCTGACAGTCACTGGTGTTGTTCGTTGGCTGAGACATATGTAACATATTTCTCTCTGAATTGAAATACTGCAATGGTTTTTGTGTTAAAGAGTTGAAACATAATATTCCATGTGTGATTAAGAGGCATATTTAATAAATGATAGCAAGATGTTTTTCAGCATTTTAGATACTTTCAGTATTTTTAGGTCAGCATTGCAAAGCGGTCTGAGGTACTGCGTTCAGGTTCAAGAATTCACTTCAAAAGTGTGATGAACAACAAATGTCATCTGTGACAGCATGATATTTTTTATAATTTCCACTACTTGACATATTTCTCAGTCAGGATGGCCGAGCGGTCTAAGGCGCTGCGTTTAGGCCGCAGTCTCCACTGGAGGCGGGTTCAAATCCCACTTCTGACAGTCACTGGTGTTGTTTGTTGGCTGAGACATATGTAAGATATTTCTCTCTGAATTGAAATACCGCAACGGTGTTTGTGTTAAAGAGTTGAAACATAATGTGTTATTTGGAGGCATATTTAATAAATGATAGCAAGATGTTTTTCAGCATTTTAGATACTTTCAGTATTTTTAGGTCAGGATTGCAAAGCGGTCTGAGGTACTGCGTTCAGGTTCAAGAATTCACTTCAAAAGTGTGATGAACAACAAATGTCATCTGTGACAGCATGATATTTTTTATAATTTCCACTATTTGACATATTTCTCAGTCAGGATGGCCGAGCGGTCTAAGGCGCTGCGTTTAGGCCGCAGTCTCCACTGGAGGCGGGTTCAAATCCCACTTCTGACAGTCACTGGTGTTGTTTGTTGGCTGAGACATATGTAAGATATTTCTCTCTGAATTGAAATACCGCAACGGTGTTTGTGTTAAAGAGTTGAAACATAATTATCCATGTGTTATTTGGAGGCATATTTAATAAATGATAGCAAGATGTTTTTCAGCATTTTAGATACTTTCAGTATTTTTAGGTCAGCATTGCAAAGCGGTCTGAGGTACTGCGTTCAGGTTCAAGAATTCACTTCAAAAGTGTGATGAACAACAAATGTCATCTGTGACAGCATGATATTTTTTATAATTTCCACTATTTGACATATTTCTCAGTCAGGATGGCCGAGCGGTCTAAGGCGCTGCGTTTAGGCCGCAGTCTCCACTGGAGGCGTCGGTTCAAATCCCACTTCTGACAGTCACTGGTGTTGTTCGTTGGCTGAGACATATGTAACATATTTCTCGCTGAATTGAAATACAGCTATGGTTTTTGTGTTAAAGAGTTGAAATATAATATTCCATGTGTGATTAAGAGGCATATTTAATAAATGATAGCAAGATGTTTTTCATCATTTTAGATACTTTCAGTATTTTTAGGTCAGGATTGCAAAGCAGTCTGAGGTACTGCGTTCAGGTTCAAGAATTCACTTCAAAAGTGTGATGAACAACAACAGTCATCTGTGACAGGATGATATTTTTTACAATTTCCACTATTTGACATATTTCTCAGTCAGGATGGCCGAGCGGTCTAAGGCGCTGCGTTTAGGCCGCAGTCTCCACTGGAGGCGTGGGTTCAAATCCCACTTCTGACAGTCACTGGTGTTGTTCGTTGGCTGAGACATATGTAACATATTTCTCTCTGAATTGAAATACTGCAATGGTTTTTGTGTTAAAGAGTTGAAACATAATATTCCATGTGTGATTAAGAGGCATATTTAATAAATGATAGCAAGATGTTTTTCAGCATTTTAGATACTTTCAGTATTTTTAGGTCAGCATTGCAAAGCGGTCTGAGGTACTGCGTTCAGGTTCAAGAATTCACTTCAAAAGTGTGATGAACAACAAATGTCATCTGTGACAGCATGATATTTTTTATAATTTCCACTACTTGACATATTTCTCAGTCAGGATGGCCGAGCGGTCTAAGGCGCTGCGTTTAGGCCGCAGTCTCCACTGGAGGCGTGGGTTCAAATCCCACTTCTGACAGTCACTGGTGTTGTTCGTTGGCTGAGACATATGTAACATATTTCTCTCTGAATTGAAATACTGCAATGGTTTTTGTGTTAAAGAGTTGAAACATAATATTCCATGTGTGATTAAGAGGCATATTTAATAAATGATAGCAAGATGTTTTTCAGCATTTTAGATACTTTCAGTATTTTTAGGTCAGCATTGCAAAGCGGTCTGAGGTACTGCGTTCAGGTTCAAGAATTCACTTCAAAAGTGTGATGAACAACAAATGTCATCTGTGACAGCATGATATTTTTTATAATTTCCACTATTTGACATATTTCTCAGTCAGGATGGCCGAGCGGTCTAAGGCGCTGCGTTTAGGCCGCAGTCTCCACTGGAGGCGTCGGTTCAAATCCCACTTCTGACAGTCACTGGTGTTGTTCGTTGGCTGAGACATATGTAACATATTTCTCGCTGAATTGAAATACAGCTATGGTTTTTGTGTTAAAGAGTTGAAATATAATATTCCATGTGTGATTAAGAGGCATATTTAATAAATGATAGCAAGATGTTTTTCATCATTTTAGATACTTTCAGTATTTTTAGGTCAGGATTGCAAAGCAGTCTGAGGTACTGCGTTCAGGTTCAAGAATTCACTTCAAAAGTGTGATGAACAACAACAGTCATCTGTGACAGGATGATATTTTTTACAATTTCCACTATTTGACATATTTCTCAGTCAGGATGGCCGAGCGGTCTAAGGCGCTGCGTTTAGGCCGCAGTCTCCACTGGAGGCGTGGGTTCAAATCCCACTTCTGACAGTCACTGGTGTTGTTCGTTGGCTGAGACATATGTAACATATTTCTCTCTGAATTGAAATACTGCAATGGTTTTTGTGTTAAAGAGTTGAAACATAATATTCCATGTGTGATTAAGAGGCATATTTAATAAATGATAGCAAGATGTTTTTCAGCATTTTAGATACTTTCAGTATTTTTAGGTCAGCATTGCAAAGCGGTCTGAGGTACTGCGTTCAGGTTCAAGAATTCACTTCAAAAGTGTGATGAACAACAAATGTCATCTGTGACAGCATGATATTTTTTATAATTTCCACTACTTGACATATTTCTCAGTCAGGATGGCCGAGCGGTCTAAGGCGCTGCGTTTAGGCCGCAGTCTCCACTGGAGGCGGGTTCAAATCCCACTTCTGACAGTCACTGGTGTTGTTTGTTGGCTGAGACATATGTAAGATATTTCTCTCTGAATTGAAATACCGCAACGGTGTTTGTGTTAAAGAGTTGAAACATAATGTGTTATTTGGAGGCATATTTAATAAATGATAGCAAGATGTTTTTCAGCATTTTAGATACTTTCAGTATTTTTAGGTCAGGATTGCAAAGCGGTTTGAGGTACTGCGTTCAGGTTCAAGAATTCACTTCAAAAGTGTGATGAACAACAAATGTCATCTGTGACAGCATGATATTTTTTATAATTTCCACTATTTGACATATTTCTCAGTCAGGATGGCCGAGCGGTCTAAGGCGCTGCGTTTAGGCCGCAGTCTCCACTGGAGGCGTGGGTTCAAATCCCACTTCTGACAGTCACTGGTGTTGTTCGTTGGCTGAGACATATGTAACATATTTCTCGCTGAATTGAAATACAGCTATGTTTTTTGTGTTAAAGAGTTGAAATATAATATTCCATGTGTGATTAACAGGCATATTTAATAAATGATAGCAAGATGTTTTTCATCATTTTAGATACTTTCAGTATTTTTAGGTCAGGATTGCAAAGCAGTCTGAGGTACTGCGTTCAGGTTCAAGAATTCACTTCAAAAGTGTGATGAACAACAACAGTCATCTGTGACAGCATGATATTTTTTACAATTTCCACTATTTGACATATTTCTCAGTCAGGATGGCCGAGCGGTCTAAGGCGCTGCGTTTAGGCCGCAGTCTCCACTGGAGGCGTGGGTTCAAATCCCACTTCTGACAGTCACTGGTGTTGTTCGTTGGCTGAGACATATGTAACATATTTCTCGCTGAATTGAAATACAGCTATGGTTTTTGTGTTAAAGAGTTGAAATATAATATTCCATGTGTGATTAAGAGGCATATTTAATAAATGATAGCAAGATGTTTTTCATCATTTTAGATACTTTCAGTATTTTTAGGTCAGGATTGCAAAGCAGTCTGAGGTACTGCGTTCAGGTTCAAGAATTCACTTCAAAAGTGTGATGAACAACAAATGTCATCTGTGACAGCATGATATTTTTTATAATTTCCACTACTTGACATATTTCTCAGTCAGGATGGCCGAGCGGTCTAAGGCGCTGCGTTTAGGCCGCAGTCTCCACTGGAGGCGGGTTCAAATCCCACTTCTGACAGTCACTGGTGTTGTTTGTTGGCTGAGACATATGTAAGATATTTCTCTCTGAATTGAAATACCGCAACGGTGTTTGTGTTAAAGAGTTGAAACATAATGTGTTATTTGGAGGCATATTTAATAAATGATAGCAAGATGTTTTTCAGCATTTTAGATACTTTCAGTATTTTTAGGTCAGGATTGCAAAGCGGTCTGAGGTACTGCGTTCAGGTTCAAGAATTCACTTCAAAAGTGTGATGAACAACAAATGTCATCTGTGACAGCATGATATTTTTTATAATTTCCACTATTTGACATATTTCTCAGTCAGGATGGCCGAGCGGTCTAAGGCGCTGCGTTTAGGCCGCAGTCTCCACTGGAGGCGGGTTCAAATCCCACTTCTGACAGTCACTGGTGTTGTTTGTTGGCTGAGACATATGTAAGATATTTCTCTCTGAATTGAAATACCGCAACGGTGTTTGTGTTAAAGAGTTGAAACATAATTATCCATGTGTTATTTGGAGGCATATTTAATAAATGATAGCAAGATGTTTTTCAGCATTTTAGATACTTTCAGTATTTTTAGGTCAGCATTGCAAAGCGGTCTGAGGTACTGCGTTCAGGTTCAAGAATTCACTTCAAAAGTGTGATGAACAACAACAGTCATCTGTGACAGCATGATATTTTTTACAATTTCCACTATTTGACATATTTCTCAGTCAGGATGGCCGAGCGGTCTAAGGCGCTGCGTTTAGGCCGCAGTCTCCACTGGAGGCGTGGGTTCAAATCCCACTTCTGACAGTCACTGGTGTTGTTCGTTGGCTGAGACATATGTAACATATTTCTCGCTGAATTGAAATACAGCTATGGTTTTTGTGTTAAAGAGTTGAAATATAATATTCCATGTGTGATTAAGAGGCATATTTAATAAATGATAGCAAGATGTTTTTCATCATTTTAGATACTTTCAGTATTTTTAGGTCAGGATTGCAAAGCAGTCTGAGGTACTGCGTTCAGGTTCAAGAATTCACTTCAAAAGTGTGATGAACAACAAATGTCATCTGTGACAGCATGATATTTTTTATAATTTCCACTACTTGACATATTTCTCAGTCAGGATGGCCGAGCGGTCTAAGGCGCTGCGTTTAGGCCGCAGTCTCCACTGGAGGCGGGTTCAAATCCCACTTCTGACAGTCACTGGTGTTGTTTGTTGGCTGAGACATATGTAAGATATTTCTCTCTGAATTGAAATACCGCAACGGTGTTTGTGTTAAAGAGTTGAAACATAATGTGTTATTTGGAGGCATATTTAATAAATGATAGCAAGATGTTTTTCAGCATTTTAGATACTTTCAGTATTTTTAGGTCAGGATTGCAAAGCGGTCTGAGGTACTGCGTTCAGGTTCAAGAATTCACTTCAAAAGTGTGATGAACAACAAATGTCATCTGTGACAGCATGATATTTTTTATAATTTCCACTATTTGACATATTTCTCAGTCAGGATGGCCGAGCGGTCTAAGGCGCTGCGTTTAGGCCGCAGTCTCCACTGGAGGCGGGTTCAAATCCCACTTCTGACAGTCACTGGTGTTGTTTGTTGGCTGAGACATATGTAAGATATTTCTCTCTGAATTGAAATACCGCAACGGTGTTTGTGTTAAAGAGTTGAAACATAATTATCCATGTGTTATTTGGAGGCATATTTAATAAATGATAGCAAGATGTTTTTCAGCATTTTAGATACTTTCAGTATTTTTAGGTCAGCATTGCAAAGCGGTCTGAGGTACTGCGTTCAGGTTCAAGAATTCACTTCAAAAGTGTGATGAACAACAAATGTCATCTGTGACAGCATGATATTTTTTATAATTTCCACTATTTGACATATTTCTCAGTCAGGATGGCCGAGCGGTCTAAGGCGCTGCGTTTAGGCCGCAGTTTCCACTGGAGGCGTGGGTTCAAATCCCACTTCTGACAGTCACTGGTGTTGTTCGTTGGCTGAGACATATGTAACATATTTCTCGCTGAATTGAAATACAGCTATGGTTTTTGTGTTAAAGAGTTGAAATATAATATTCCATGTGTGATTAAGAGGCATATTTAATAAATGATAGCAAGATGTTTTTCATCATTTTAGATACTTTCAGTATTTTTAGGTCAGGATTGCAAAGCAGTCTGAGGTACTGCGTTCAGGTTCAAGAATTCACTTCAAAAGTGTGATGAACAACAAATGTCATCTGTGACAGCATGATATTTTTTATAATTTCCACTTCTTGACATATTTCTCAGTCAGGATGGCCGAGCGGTCTAAGGCGCTGCGTTTAGGCCGCAGTCTCCACTGGAGGCGGGTTCAAATCCCACTTCTGACAGTCACTGGTGTTGTTTGTTGGCTGAGACATATGTAAGATATTTCTCTCTGAATTGAAATACCGCAACGGTGTTTGTGTTAAAGAGTTGAAACATAATTATCCATGTGTTATTTGGAGGCATATTTAATAAATGATAGCAAGATGTTTTTCAGCATTTTAGATACTTTCAGTATTTTTAGGTCAGCATTGCAAAGCGGTCTGAGGTACTGCGTTCAGGTTCAAGAATTCACTTCAAAAGTGTGATGAACAACAACAGTCATCTGTGACAGCATGATATTTTTTACAATTTCCACTATTTGACATATTTCTCAGTCAGGATGGCCGAGCGGTCTAAGGCGCTGCGTTTAGGCCGCAGTCTCCACTGGAGGCGTGGGTTCAAATCCCACTTCTGACAGTCACTGGTGTTGTTCGTTGGCTGAGACATATGTAACATATTTCTCGCTGAATTGAAATACAGCTATGGTTTTTGTGTTAAAGAGTTGAAATATAATATTCCATGTGTGATTAAGAGGCATATTTAATAAATGATAGCAAGATGTTTTTCATCATTTTAGATACTTTCAGTATTTTTAGGTCAGGATTGCAAAGCAGTCTGAGGTACTGCGTTCAGGTTCAAGAATTCACTTCAAAAGTGTGATGAACAACAAATGTCATCTGTGACAGCATGATATTTTTTATAATTTCCACTACTTGACATATTTCTCAGTCAGGATGGCCGAGCGGTCTAAGGCGCTGCGTTTAGGCCGCAGTCTCCACTGGAGGGGGGTTCAAATCCCACTTCTGACAGTCACTGGTGTTGTTTGTTGGCTGAGACATATGTAAGATATTTCTCTCTGAATTGAAATACCGCAACGGTGTTTGTGTTAAAGAGTTGAAACATAATGTGTTATTTGGAGGCATATTTAATAAATGATAGCAAGATGTTTTTCAGCATTTTAGATACTTTCAGTATTTTTAGGTCAGGATTGCAAAGCGGTCTGAGGTACTGCGTTCAGGTTCAAGAATTCACTTCAAAAGTGTGATGAACAACAAATGTCATCTGTGACAGCATGATATTTTTTATAATTTCCACTATTTGACATATTTCTCAGTCAGGATGGCCGAGCGGTCTAAGGCGCTGCGTTTAGGCCGCAGTCTCCACTGGAGGCGGGTTCAAATCCCACTTCTGACAGTCACTGGTGTTGTTTGTTGGCTGAGACATATGTAAGATATTTCTCTCTGAATTGAAATACCGCAACGGTGTTTGTGTTAAAGAGTTGAAACATAATTATCCATGTGTTATTTGGAGGCATATTTAATAAATGATAGCAAGATGTTTTTCAGCATTTTAGATACTTTCAGTATTTTTAGGTCAGCATTGCAAAGCGGTCTGAGGTACTGCGTTCAGGTTCAAGAATTCACTTCAAAAGTGTGATGAACAACAAATGTCATCTGTGACAGCATGATATTTTTTATAATTTCCACTATTTGACATATTTCTCAGTCAGGATGGCCGAGCGGTCTAAGGCGCTGCGTTTAGGCCGCAGTTTCCACTGGAGGCGTGGGTTCAAATCCCACTTCTGACAGTCACTGGTGTTGTTCGTTGGCTGAGACATATGTAACATATTTCTCGCTGAATTGAAATACAGCTATGGTTTTTGTGTTAAAGAGTTGAAATATAATATTCCATGTGTGATTAAGAGGCATATTTAATAAATGATAGCAAGATGTTTTTCATCATTTTAGATACTTTCAGTATTTTTAGGTCAGGATTGCAAAGCAGTCTGAGGTACTGCGTTCAGGTTCAAGAATTCACTTCAAAAGTGTGATGAACAACAACAGTCATCTGTGACAGGATGATATTTTTTACAATTTCCACTATTTGACATATTTCTCAGTCAGGATGGCCGAGCGGTCTAAGGCGCTGCGTTTAGGCCGCAGTCTCCACTGGAGGCGTGGGTTCAAATCCCACTTCTGACAGTCACTGGTGTTGTTCGTTGGCTGAGACATATGTAACATATTTTTTTCTGAATTGAAATACTGCAATGGTTTTTGTGTTAAAGAGTTGAAACATAATATTCCATGTGTGATTAAGAGGCATATTTAATAAATGATAGCAAGATGTTTTTCATCATTTTAGATACTTTCAGTATTTTTAGGTCAGCATTGCAAAGCGGTCTGAGGTACTGCGTTCAGGTTCAAGAATTCACTTCAAAAGTGTGATGAACAACAAATGTCATCTGTGACAGCATGATATTTTTTATAATTTCCACTATTTGACATATTTCTCAGTCAGGATGGCCGAGCGGTCTAAGGCGCTGCGTTTAGGCCGCAGTCTCCACTGGAGGCGTGGGTTCAAATCTCACTTCTGACAGTCACTGGTGTTGTTCGTTGGCTGAGACATATGTAACATATTTCTCTCTGAATTGAAATACAGCTATGATTTTTGTGTTAAAGAGTTGAAATATAATATTCCATGTGTGATTAAGAGGCATATTTAACAAATGATAGCAAGATGTTTTCCATCATTTTAGATACTTTCAGTATTTTTAGGTCAGGATTGCAAAGCGCTCTGAGGTGCTGCGTTCAGGTTTTCACTCAAGAATTCACTTCAAAAGTGTGATGAACAACAAATGTCATCTGTGACAGCATGATATTTTTTATAATTTCCACTATTTGACATATTTCTCAGTCAGGATGGCCGAGCGGTCTAAGGCGCTGCGTTTAGGCCGCAGTCTCCACTGGAGGCGTGGGTTCAAATCCCACTTCTGACAGTCACTGGTGTTGTTTGTTGGCTGAGACATATGTAAAATATTTCACGCTGAATTGAAATACAGCTATGGTTTTTGTGTTAAAGAGTTGAAATATAATATTCCATGTGTGATTAAGAGGCATATTTAATAAATGATAGCAAGATGTTTTTCATCATTTTAGAAACTTTCAGTATTTTTAGGTCAGGATTGCAAAGCGCTCTGAGGTGCTGCGTTCAGGTTTTCACTCAAGAATTCACTTCAAAAGTGTGATGAACAACAAATGTCATCTGTGACAGCATGATATTTTTTATAATTTCCACTATTTGACATATTTCTCAGTCAGGATGGCCGAGCGGTCTAAGGCGCTGCGTTTAGGCCGCAGTCTCCACTGGAGGCATGGGTTCAAATCCCACTTCTGACAGTCACTGGTGTTGTTCGTTGGCTGAGACATATGTAACATATTTCTCACTGAATTGAAATACAGCAATGGTTTTTGTGTTAAAGAGTTGAAATATAATATTCCATGTGTGATTAAGAGGCATATTTAATAAATGATAGCAAGATGTTTTTCATCATTTTAGATACTTTCAGTATTTTTAGGTCAGGATTGCAAAGCGGTCTGAGGTACTGCGTTCAGGTTCAATAATTCACTTCAAAAGTGTGATGAACAACAAATGTCATCTGTGACAGCATGATATTTTTTATAATTTCCACTATTTGACATATTTCTCAGTCAGGATGGCCGAGCGGTCTAAGGCGCTGCGTTTAGGCCGCAGTCTCCACTGGAGGCGTGGGTTCAAATCTCACTTCTGACAGTCACTGGTGTTGTTCGTTGGCTGAGACATATGTAACATATTTCTCTCTGAATTGAAATACAGCTATGATTTTTGTGTTAAAGAGTTGAAATATAATATTCCATGTGTGATTAAGAGGCATATTTAACAAATGATAGCAAGATGTTTTCTATCATTTTAGATACTTTCAGTATTTTTAGGTCAGGATTGCAAAGCGCTCTGAGGTGCTGCGTTCAGGTTTTCACTCAAGAATTCACTTCAAAAGTGTGATGAACAACAAATGTCATCTGTGACAGCATGATATTTTTTATAATTTCCACTATTTGACATATTTCTCAGTCAGGATGGCCGAGCGGTCTAAGGCGCTGCGTTTAGGCCGCAGTCTCCACTGGAGGCGTGGGTTCAAATCCCACTTCTGACAGTCACTGGTGTTGTTTGTTGGCTGAGACATATGTAACATATTTCTCGCTGAATTGAAATACAGCTATGGTTTTTGTGTTAAAGAGTTGAAATATAATATTCCATGTGTGATTAAGAGGCATATTTAATAAATGATAGCAAGATGTTTTTCATCATTTTAGATACTTTCAGTATTTTTAGGTCAGGATTGCAAAGCGGTCTGAGGTACTGCATTCAGGTTCAAGAATTCACTTCAAAAGTGTGATAAACAAGAAATGTCAACTTCTATGATGCAGGCAGTAAATAATTGTCAATCAGTTGTGAGAGACTATCACCTTTAATTTCCCCAGTAAAATAGACGGTGAAGAGAATGAATTTAAATATAATGGAAGTATATTTTGTTGGAAACAACAATGCTTATACCTGAGGAAATTCAACTTTGCACAAGACTTCTTACAAATATCTTGGAAGTTTCAACCACGAAGGGACTCGAACCCTCAATCTTCTGATCCGAAGGCAGACGCCTTGTCCATTAGGCCACGCGGTCACTAAATGCAACGGTTTCACTTTTTTCCAGCGCTATTATTCACCTGCAGAGTAGGAGGATCAGCAAAATATTTTTCAACACCCGACGTTTGCAACTCCATCATGAATTTAAACATCTACTGCAAGTGTGGACGGATTTATCGTTGAATGAGTGTTACCGGGGGTTTTTGGGATTTAACTTACAATCACATAGTATCACCATTATGTTCTGACAATGTCAGGTAAAGACACAGTTTTGATTTTTTTTAATTGGCCTGGGAGAATACTTGAGAATGTTACCAGTGGGATCACCTACTGGCTTGGCATTGCTAGACAGGATGGATGGGTTTCCACAAAAAAATATTTGGATGGAGGTAGATCATTGAACCTGGATGGGATGTAGTAACAGCTGACTTTCTATTGGATTCTTCTTTGGAATAGGACAGTTTCAGAGGCTGGAATAACACAGACTAAATAAAAACATATGATATTCTGGCAATCCTTGGCCAGTATGGGGATTGAACCCATGACCTTGGCGTTATTAGCACCACGCTCTGACCATCTGAGCTAACCGGCCCTTTTCTCTGATTTTATCCAACTACAGTAAATCCAGATTTCATGCCAAATGAGAACTTCTAAAATGCAGGCAGTAAACAATTGTCAATCAGTTGTGAGAGACTATCACCTTTAATTTCCCCATTAAAATAGACGGTGAAGAGAAGGAATTTAAATATAATGGAAGTATATTTTGTTGGAAACAACAATGCTTATACCTGAGGAAATTCAACTTTGCACAAGACTTCTTACAAATATCTTGGAAGTTTCAACCACAAAGGGACTCGAACGCTCAATCTTCTGATCCGAAGTCAGACGCCTTGTCCATTAGGCCACGTGGTCCCTAAATGCAACAGTTTCACTTTTTTTTAACTGTTATTATTCACCTGCAGAGTAGGAGGACCAGAAAAATATCTTTCAGCATGTTGTTCTGCAGTGTGCGTGCGAGGAAGCAGGTCTTCATTGCAGCATTGTATGTGTGTGTATGTGGGTGTGCGTGCGAGGAAGCAGGTCTTAAAACAATGTGTGTGGTGTGTTTCATCTCCCTGTTTTGGAGAGGGAGCAGTCGGTCTTCCGTCACACATGCGCTCTCCCTCCCCATCGCACCGTCAGTCTGAAGTGCCAACTTCCAATGTCCTGTTTCGCCACAGTGGAAGCATTCACCGGGTTGCGCCTCTCGTGGGGCCCCTGCATGGAAACGCCTTCTCCTCCCACGATTCAATCCCCAGCCTCGTCCTCTCTGTTGGCCCCTCCCGTAAGAATGACCAAGTGGGTGGGGTTTCGGGCCTTCTTTCGGCACCCAGAGTCATTTGATGGATGGCTTGGAGCATCGCGAGCTGGGCTTTCTCCCCAGTCTGCTTGCTGTGTTTGTCTTGACGCATTTGATTTTCCACATGCATTTTATAATTGTGTCGTGCATGTTTTACCACTTCTGTGAGCCTGGCATCTTCCAGACCCACGACAGAGTGTTCAGTGGCAGTTTTGACGTCTGGCAGAAGCCCGTTCATGAAGGCGTTCTTGAGACGAGTTTCCCACACAGTCATGTTGGTTATGTCTGTGGGCTCCTCGAGGCCGCTGTGAATCTGAAAAGCAGCCACAAGACGCTGATAGTAAGACGTTACATCTTCGGTCCTACCTTGTTTTGTGCTGTTAATGAGGGCCATGTTTACTGCTGCCGAAAAAGCTGTAACAACAGCTGCATATACTGCGGTGACAAACGCTCTGTAGGCAACGTTACCTGCATGATCCTAGTCGGGTGCCTCGTGGCGGGAGTCACAGCCCTGACCAGTGACCCCTGACCAGTGACCACCGCTCTGATTTTACTGAAATCACTCAGGCCCACATGTTTGACCAGAAGACGATGGATCTCGGGTCCGGTGGGCATGAATTCTTTACAGAAGGCCAGGAACTCTTTTCCAAAGGCTGCACCGCTTTTGATGTTGGGCAGGTGAGAGGCTGCCTGTTGAATATCAGTCGCCCATCCGGTCCCGGGACCTGAATCATGGGGGCCTGGATGAGGGAGCCGTCAAAATTACCGTCCATACTGTCCATATCAGGGTTTGACCATTGGCAGGCCAGGGGCTTTGGAGTGGATTGGGCTATGGGGTAATGCGAGAAGGGGTTGGTCGGGGACATTGGTGTTGCTGGACCGCCCTGGTTCTGGAGTCTGGTGACGCTGAGGGTCTGGTATGGAGGTGGCGCTGGTCCCGCTTGTTGAGCTGGTTGAGGTGGGGGAGTTGTGTTCAGGAGAGGACTGCTTGCCCCTGTCAGGGATGGATACAGTGGAGAAGTGGATTATTCTGTGTTTCTATGTCAGGCTTTTCAGGTTTTGGACACGCCATTTGCTTCATTGTTTGTTTTCTCTCCCTACATTTACATTCCGTTTCCCAGTATGCCAGACATGTCTGGTTTTTCTCTGTTATTTCTAAGTCTTTAACTTTGATATTTTTACCACTTTTCAAATGTTTTAACTTTGCTTCCAAATGCCCTAGTAACATTTTAAGTTTAGCGGCACTCAACGAGCCGTTTTCTGGAAAACCAAACTCTTTTTTCCAGTATGGGAGACACTCTGTACATGTTTTCCCGTATTTCTGCTGCATCATTGCCACAATCGGACCCGACGGTTCCGTGTGTTTTGCGGACTGGCCACCCATCTTTTACTGGTGGACCCTACCGGTTTACTTATTACAATACAGTCGTCACCGTAAGGCGTAATTTCTTTACTCAAGGAAAAACTTTGCAAAAACCCCACTCAAAATTCACGTCACGTTATTACCACGATCTTATTCTAGAGTTAATTCAGTAGAATTCACGTTTGGTGAAATAACAATAGTCTTATTTTGAATGTAATTCAGCGTAAAATTCACGTTTAGATATCACCCCCTCTACAGTTACTTTAGTAGAATCCACGTAGGTGAATAACAACGGTCTCATCTTACCTGCTTCAGTATAAAACTCACGTGTGTGCTATTTCCACAGGTGGAATTCACGTTTGATTGGGAGGAATGGCCTCCCTGATCTGAACCCGAGCGGGTGTTTGTTACTGGACTTCTGTGCTAGTCACGGATTGTCCATAACAAACACCATGTTCGAACATAAGGATGTTCATAAGTGTACGTGGTACCAGAGCACCCTAGGCCAAAGATCAATGATCGATTTTGTAATCGTATCGTCTGATCTGAGGCCGCATGTTCTGGACACTCGGGTAAAGAGAGGGGCAGAGCTGTCAACTGATCACCATCTGGTTGTGAGCTGGGTCAGAGGATGGGGGAAGACTCAGGACAGACCCGGTAAACCCAAAAGTGTAGTGAGGGTGAACTGGGAACGTTTGGAGGAGGCCCCGGTCCAAAAGATTTTCAACTCACACCTCCGGCGGAGCTTCTCTCACATTCCTGTGGAGGTAGGGGACATTGAACCAGAGTGGTCTATGTTCAAAACCTCCATTGCTGAAGCCGCGGCGGTGAGTTGTGGCCTCAAGGTCTTAGGTGCATCAAGGGGCGGTAACCCTCGAACTCCGTGGTGGACACCGGTGGTCAGGGAAGCCGTCCGACTGAAGAAGGAGGCCTTCTGGGTTATGATAGCCGGTGGGACTCCAGAGGCAGTTGCAGTGTACCGACAGGCTCGAAGGGCAGCAGCCTCTGCCGTGATGGAGGCAAAGCAGCGAGTATGGGAGGAGTTCGGGGTAACTATGGAGAAGGACTTTCGGTCGGCACGAAAGTGTTTTTGGAAGACCATCCGGCACCTCAGGAGGGGGAAACGGGGAACCATCCAAGCTGTGTACAGTAAGGATGGGACCCTGTTGACCGCGACTGAGGAGGTTATCGGGCGGTGGAAGGAACACTTTGAGGAACTCCTGAACCCAACTACTACGCCCTCTTTGGTGGAGGCGGAGCTGGAGGCGGAGGAGGGATCATCGTCAATTAGCCTGGTGGAAGTCACTGAGGTAGTCAAACAACTCCGCAGTGGCAAAGCCCCGGGGATTGATGAGATCCGTCCAGAGATGCTAAAAGCAATGGGTGTTGGGGGGTTGTCTTGGATGACACGCCTCTTCAACATTGCGTGGAAGTCTGGGACAGTGCCAAAAGAGTGGCAGATCGGGGTGGTGGTACCCCTCTTTAAAAAGGGGGACCAGAGAGTGTGTGCCAATTACAGGGGTATCACACTACTCAGCCTCCCGGGTAAAGTCTACTCTAAGGTGCTGGAAAGGAGGGTTCGGCCGATAGTCGAACCAAGGATTGAAGAGGAACAATGCGGTTTTCGTCCTGGTCGTGGAACAACGGACCAGCTCTTCACTCTTTCCAGGATCATAGAGGGGGCTTGGGAGTATGCTCAACCAGTCTACATGTGTTTTGTGGACTTGGAGAAGGCGTATGACCGGGTCCCCCGAGAGATACTGTGGGAGGTGCTGCGGGAGTACGGGGTGAGGGGGTCCTTGCTTGGGGCCATCCAATCCTTGTACGCTCAAAGCGAGAGCTGTGTTCGGGTGCTCGGCAGTAAGTCAAAGGCGTTTCCGGTGGGGGTTGGCCTTCGCCAGGGCTGCGCCTTGTCACCAATCTTGTTTGTGGTCTTCATGGACAGGATATCGAGGCGTAGTCGGGGGGAGGAGGGTCTACAGTTCGGGGGGCTGCGGATCTCATCGCTGCTTTTTGCAGATGATGTGGTCCTGATGGCATCTTCCGTCTGTGACCTCCAACTCTCACTGGAGCGTTTCGCAGTCGAGTGTGAAGCGGTCGGGATGAGGATTAGCACCTCTAAATCTGAGGCCATGGTTCTCAGCAGGAAACCGATGGATTGCCTACTCCAGGTAGGGAATGTGTCCTTACCCCAAGTGAAGGAGTTCAAGTACCTCGGGGTCTTGTTCACGAGTGAGGGGAAGATGGAGTGTGAGTTTGGCCGGAGAATCGGAGCAGCGGGGGCGGTATTGCACTCGCTTTACCGCACCGTTGTGACGAAAAGAGAGCTGAGCCGGAAGGCAAAGCTCTCGATCTACCGGTCAATCTTCGTTCCTACCCTCACCTATGGTCATGAAGGATGGGTCATGACCGAAAGAACTAGGTCACGGGTACAAGCGGCCGAAATGGGTTTCCTCAGGAGAGTGGCTGGCGTCTCCCTTAGGGATAGGGTGAGAAGCTCAGCCATTCGCGAGAAGCTCGGAGTAGAGCCGCTGCTCCTTTGCGTCGAAAGGAGCCAGTTGAGGTGGTTTGGGCATCTGGTGAGGATGCCCCCTGGGCGCCTCCCTAGGGAGGTGTTTCAGGCACGGCCAGCTGGGAAGAGGCCCCGGGGAAGACCCAGGACTAGGTGGAGAGATTATATCTCTGCACTGGCCTGGGAACGCCTTGGGATCCCCCAGTCAGAGCTGGTAGATGTGGCCCGGGAAAGGGAAGTTTGGAGTACCCTGCTGGAGCTGTTGCCCCCGCGACCCGACCCCGGATAAGCGGTTGAAGATGGATGGATGGGAATTCACGTTTGGTCAATAACAACGGTCTTATTTTACCCGGGTAGTCAAGCGATCTGCGTTACGATCTCGGAGAATTTGTTCCGAGTGAAATCTCTATCGTACACGATCCTATCTACCTTCGCATAAAATGATGCATTAGAAATATCCCAGAATCATGTACTCAAAAAACATTTTTAAAAATAATAATAATAAAAACACCCAAAATGTAAAAAAATAATTGTATTCCCCAGACTATAACAACCACTTGATCAGTCATCCGTTTCCGTTATGTTCAACTCTTACTGTTACTTTAGAATTGGAATTTCAACTTCTTACCCGAGTTTGTAGATATTAATTATTTTTCGCTGGATACACGTGACGTCAATCAGGACTCCTCTGGTTTCCGCTGGTCCTTTCTCTCTTGTCTAAGGAGGTATGAGGCAGGATCATCAGCTGGTGATCCTGGAAAAGGCCTTTTTCTCCGGACGTGGAATATTTCAATAAAAGCTCGGTAGAAGAGAATGATTTGTCTGATAAAACAGAGTCTTGATGAATGATCAAAGTTGCAAAAAGTCCATTTATTGCTTGCAAGCAGGAGGTCAAATACACAGGCACGTATCACGGTGCTCTGTGGAAATGGCGTCTCAGAGCAGTAAAAATGCTGAGTTTTTATACACATGTGAAGGACATTCTCCGTGCCAGTTATGAGAAGCTGCAAAGCAGGTTGAGATAAGAACCCAGGTGAAGCTGAGGGTAGCACACATACACAAGATCCTCCTCAGTGGCCGGTGCAAATCATAATTAATTGACAGTAAAACATGGATCCGGATTTTTCGTACCGAATAAGATATGAACCAAGGCCATGAACAGAAGTCCTTTGTATTGAAGGGTCTATGAGATCGAGTTGACCGCCCTTTGTATCATGCTGCTCTTTGCACGTCAGGGTCAAATACAGACACACACGGGTTTAGCAAAAGACAATATTATAACATATTTTACCATTACATGCATCTCACACTCATACTGTCTCACACGCTCTCATGTCTCACACATTGTCTCTCATATTGTCACACACTGTCTCTCATTGTCCATGTCTGTACAATGTTGCGATGCAGAGAACATCTGGATAGCCGCTACATCTTTTGCTTTGCAGTGTGTGTGACTTTTCCTTTCTGGTACCTAGTGGTGGCCCCTTTCCCCTTCACTCCCCCACTCCTTTAGGCCTCCCTGAAACAGTCACCCTGTGCTGGATATTTTGTAATAAAAGCCTTATTTTTAAACAGACTGTTATTTAACCAACAAAAAGTAAAGCTTAAGATATCCTTCAGAATTCTTAACTCTATCTCCCCATAAATCTTTCTGCCTACTTGCCAGTACCACGTTGCCCCCCCCCCCCCCCCCCCCCGCGCTCCCCTGAAGTCAGACATGCTCAACAAGCTTGTAAACTACACTCAAAAAAATTACTCGTTGGCTTTACTCAAAAAAATCATGGAAAGGATTTCCACATGATTAAATTGGTTTCTCTCTATGCTAAACAATTACGTTACTCTAACACTATGTTATTGTGTTGGGTTACTATAGTTTTTGTAGAGTTGAATTGATATGAATGGTTTAACCACTTTCAACTAGATTTTAGTTAAGTTAGTTGAACTTAATTTATTGAGTTCAAATTATATTTAACCTATTAATTCACATTAACCTAACTCAATAGAATTGAGTTGGCCGAACTTAACTTCTTAGTGCTAAAAGAAAGCCATTCAATCAAATGGAAATCCTTTCCATGATTTTATTAAGTTAAGTCCAAGAATAAATATTAAGTGCAAAAAATGACAATAACACAAATAAAGAAACCTTGTATTATGTGGTTGAGGCAAGTTTATTCACAGGTCATTCAAGCTGACACTTATCCAAAGCGACTTGCATTTACATTACATGTCATTAAAGTGGACGCATTTGCATTGCATTAGATGGTTTACATTTTTACGATATGGTTTACATGTACAACCCATCCCACACAGTGGGAGCAGTTAGGGGTTGGGTGTCTTTCTCAAGTGCACTTCCCAGCGCACCTCCTGTACTCCATGCACACGGTCACCTGTTTTGTATCCCCCAAAACATTACAATGAACACCACAGGTGTTAAAACATGAACGGACTAACATCTGATCATAGTAGACCAACCATGTACTGCCCCTATTTATTGACCGGCCTGAAATTCCAACTGACCTACACTCAAAAAGAAATCACCGTAAATTGACGTTATTTTACTGGCAGCAAGGACGCCAGGAATTTACCGTTATTTTACCGGTATAAGACCGTAAATGTTTTTTTACAATATGTTACCGTAAAATGGATTACTGTATGTTACCGTAAACCTGAATGCATTTTACTGTGAATTAACTGCAATTTACTGGCAGTCGACGCTAGTAACTTACTGTTTTATTTACAGTGCCCTACCGTAATTTATGGTATGTTGTCGTATATTGGATTACAGTTTCTTACCATACGATTACTGTTTTTGTGTTATAAATACCAGAATGTTACCGTTTACTTATAACCGTATACTTTTGCATTTAATCCCCCACAAATTAAAGAAAGACAACCAAACTCATTTCGGTCATAGTGGTTGGAGTTTTTCAGATGCCTTCAAGACAAAAATGTTCGGCATTTGTAACCAAGATCAAAACATAAAATATGCCGCATGTATACAATAATAAATAAATGAATCATAAAATCATCTGGAACAAGGTAAACTAACTGCAACAATACGCTAAGGAACACTTTCAATTGACGCCAGCAAACGGCTGGCGTCCTTAATCCAGTGCCTCTGTAAAACAAACCAAAATAAAATATTTAGAAACACTGTCATTGGTAAAATATTAGAATTACAAAGATGCGGAAGACAACAAGATGTAAGGAAAGAGAATGTTAAACATGCTAGGCAAATAACACTTACCAGTGTACCACTTACTTAGTTTTTATTTTTCAAGATCGTTTTCGTCACGTCTTAGTCAGGGAAAAAAGGTTCGTTAACGAAAAATTTTCGTCATAGTTTTCGTCGACAGAATTAACACTGCGCAGGCGCAACCACCATCACATAGAACCACCATCCACAGAAGCCTGTGGGGAGGGAGAGCACAGAGGCTTTAGGAGAGGGTAATGTTGGTTTATGAGTACAGTAATATGATTAATATCTAAAATAATAATAATGATGATGATGATGATGGCAGCAGCAGGTGTCAGGACCAGGGTCCAGAAGGAACTACAATCTACGGAGACCTGCTAGGGGAGAAAGCACAAAAAACTCAGCGGTACGATGTGATTGTAAAACGAGTATTGATTAATCTCGAGATCAGGCATGAAAACGGGTCAAGGGTGGAAAAATGAGAAGGATATTACGTCTCTAGGGGTTTTCAACTGGTTTTGCCCCAGGGATCATTTTTTGCACCGACGAGGGGGGGGAGGGGGATTGACAACAACTAATAGGGGACAAGTCATTAAATACTCATCATGCATTATATTGCATTGCATATAATGCGTTCTCTCCTGCTGTGTTAAATGACTCAATAAGTTAGGCTTAGATTGACCAGCAAATATTTAAATTATTGAAACCATCACTCACCCTGTTCGCAGGTCACTGAATATGAATACCCCCCCCCCCCCCCAAAAAATACTCATCGAATCTACACGATTCACGGGTCACCTATTTTGGTTTCAAAACTGCGAATTTGGCCGAAAGGTAAGGGATCTTCATGCCTGTTTATTTCTGTCTTACTTTGTTGTAGAATACACATTGACAGGGTGTTGTCCTCTGGAGTTTAACACTAGAAGCTTCATCAGATCTTTTTTAAATTCTTCTGTGGATTTGTTGCACCTTCTCGCTGTCTCTACATTATTACTGTACTGTCTGCTCTTGAAATACGAGTATGAAATGCTCAAGATGCAGCTTGAAATGTGTTGCAGCATATAGTTAAATGAATGCATCACTGACCTGTTCACTCTGTACACAGAAATCCAAAGTGAAACAAAGATTAATCCTTTTTGGAATGCAAATTGTGAGTCATTTGATAAAGATTATTTATATATGACAAATTGACTTATTATTTAGTGGTCATTTTCTTAGCTGTTAACAGTGAGTATCAGCAATTTACTTGTCATGTTTTCCAGCGGGAGGATGATGTAGAATGCGTGCCACAAACTATTGTTTCTAGAAAACGTATACTATAATATTTAAATGATTACCGTCAGCATTAAAAACTGAAATGTAAGTTCATAAAAAATATCACTGTACAGAGATTCAGAATTATAAAATGTTTATTAATACATGCAAAATTCTTAAAGAGTGACTCTCCACATCAGGTCTGGAGGATTTGTTCAGGATGGGAAGGTCTACTTTTGCAAGAAATAAACACACAAACTTCTAAAAATCAATCCACTTATTTACTTGTATTTTCGCAAGTTAGAATCCCTGTAACGTGCCAAAAATAATTGTTAGAGCGGAGTTGTGTGTGTCAGGTGTTTCCCTGTGAGGTGGCCTGCAGTGTTTTCCACCACGCTAACCAAAAATCCAAACCCTACGGCGCAAAATTGCTCTGTTCAAAGGAAACTCAGCAGAAAGTTAACAGAAGAATTCAGTCATTGCGCCTCGCTGGAGAATAGAGCTGTGAGAGTCAAATATTACAAGAGTGTAAAAAAACAGACATTTGAGCTGCTTACGTTAATGAGAACTGCGGAGTACTAAAAACTTTATAGTAAAAAGTGTTTGTTTGTGTAAGTTTACCATGACTAAATATTACATTTACCTTTCTGTATTCCCAATGCAATCAGTTGATATAACTGTCACGAATGTAGGTTCTCGGGGCGCAGAGACAGCACGACACGGCAGGGTTGGTTGCAATACAATATGTCTTTATTGCAGTTTTCACACACACACACACACACACACACACACACACACACACACACACACACACACACACACACACACACACACACACACACACACACACACACACACACACACACACACACACACACACGGAGCAGTGAGGTCCCCGCGTCTTCCTCGTCTCTCCCTTGTCGCCGCTCTCACTGCTCTTAAAAAGACACGAACACAAAGTTAGATTGGCATCACCTGTGCGGATGCCAATTACTCCCACCTGGCACCGTTCCCTGAGCCACTCCCCCCTCTCTCCCGCTGCAGACGAGCCAAAACCACGCCCGCCACCACATACCCCCACCGCCCGACTTAGGCCGGGAAGCCCACCGGCCTAACCTACTCCCCCCCCCCCCCCAAGAGGGCGGGAGAGGAAGTCTGCCACGACCATCTGCGCCCCCGGCCTATGGACCACTCTGAAGTTAAAAGGCTGTAGCGCCAGATACCACCGGGTGATCCGGGCGTTGGCATCCTTCATGCGGTGGAGCCATTGGAGCGGGGCGTGGTCCGAACAGAGGGTGAAAGAGCGTCCCAGGAGGTAGTAGCGCAGGGAGTCCACCGCCCACCGGATGGCCAGGCACTCCTTTTCCACCGTGCTGTACCTGGCCTCCCTCTCGGACAGCTTCCGGCTGATGTATAAGACTGGGCGGTCGACCCCCTCCACCTCCTGGGACAAAACGGCCCCCAGCCCTCTGTCCGATGCGTCAGTCTGCAGAGTGAAGGGAAAAGAAAAGTCAGGGGTATGGAGGAGTGGTTCCCCACAAAGAGTCTGTTTCACCTTCTCATACTCTCGATATTCGACAGTTAGCGTGGATCTGGAAGGAAAACAGTTTAAATTCATTCGCATCAGACATGAGGATCCGCAATCACACAAGTTCATCTGTAAAACGAGACGGCTCCTTGTCGGTCTCCATGCACTAACCCGTACATGCAGCGTCTCGACGTAATTGGTCCCGTAGGTCAGCCTGGTGATGCCTTGCAGGTCGAACACAATCCGGTTCCAGTCATCAAGCAGCCTCAAAGGCATGGTGCAGATAAACGGATTTACTCGTGTCGTGCTGCGATAGGTGCTCGCCCGAAACCGCCGGCGATTGTTTTTATCGTCTTAACACACATGTGTCAAACTCGCAGGCAACTGCGCGCCCCCCGTATCGTTCACCACCCTGTCAGATTGTGAGCCCCACCCGCCGGGCAGATCGTCAGCACCATCCCTCACTATGACTATAATGGTCTGGCCCGCGTTTGATGCGTTTTTTTTCCAACAATGAGGGAAAAAAAAGCATGAATCTGGTGACTGCAGGGAAACGAACCCATACACACGCAACGCACATTTGTTTGTTCCGACACTGAGCCGTGGAAGCTGTCTGTGTCTGCAGGCATGCCTACCATACCTGGACTTCATAGAGGTGAAATCCTTCTTGAGATTTTTGACATGCATAACTAGAAAAGGAAGTTTGATGCCCAATGTCATCTTGGGGTCTGCGAGACATGTTATATATGTGGCACTGCAGGGAGCAGAGGAAACACAAGACGAGTGACATGGATGAGGGTGGCAAGTGCTTGAACTGGTTGACCTGAGCTGAAGAATCAGTTAAACATAAACTTACATGACAATCGCCTCCTCAAGCTCCAGCACCATCGAATTGGTGTCGTTCCTTACCTTTGAAGACACAGAAATATCATGTTTAGTTTACGCACAGAAATTATCTCAATGGCAATGCAGATCCAACAAAAACCAAATGCTCCGCCACTAGTGTCACCTGTTGCTTGGTAATCTCCTTTTCGGCCCACCTTGTGTATTGCTAACACTGACATTGAACCCTAACTAAGTACAAGGTTCTTCCTGAATAAGAAGGTGACTAATGATATCAGCCCCGTCAATTACGTAAAATCCCCCCCAAATCAATAACATTCAGGGGAAGACGCTGGAGAGTGTAGGATATTAGAAACAAATATACGATCCGGTTCATAAAATTAATAAAAATGCATATAGTGTACACCAGAATACAGCCATGATTCTGAAACTGTAATCAATAAAGCAATGACAATATTGTAAAACCACTGTCATTCTGCAACTGTAATAGAATAATACCAATGTGTAAGATTACGTGTTCAAGATTTGGAGCCTGGTCGGGGTTATCAAAAATTCAGCCGAATAACTTCTCTCGTTCTGGAAAATGTATTTGTCAGATCACAGGTCAAGTATCAGCGCTGCGTTTGCAAAGGCAGGAGCAGTTCAGGCAGCACACAGGCCGGAAGAACAACTAACTAACATCAGCAAGAACATCATGTTTATAACCCTTGAAAGACAGAGAAGGAAAGATTTCTATTGGCCCTAAACTGGCGTAGAGGAGGACCTTCCACCTCCCGCATCTAAGATCCGGTCACTTCCAATGTCCAGACTCCTGACTTAACGTAAACATCGTAAACAGAGTGTGTATGTTGAATAGTGTTGGTGTGTCTCTAACCCCCCTTGGCTGGTAAATCTTCTAGTTGACCCGCAGACCTTACATTCCTCAGCCAGGACATAAACTGACTCCCCATCCTGTCAGACCCGTGTCTGCCTGCTTGGCAGATCCTGCTTACCCCTTACCTAACTCTTAAATCAAGACAAGACAGCAAACCCCCAACTAAGCCCATGAAAATAACTTTTGATTATCAAATGTAGTTATGATTGTATTTGATGTAATGTAATCAACTGGAATGCATGCATGTAATACTTGAACAACAACTGATATTGACTAAGGATCATTCAAAATCCGAGTTACATTGAACTCACCAGAAGACCACTCCCAGAGGTGTGGACACTAACTTTCACACCTTTAAGCATTGGTATAAATACCTGTAGGAACCATTGTTCTGGAGTTCACTGGTGGAGACAACAGACGGGCACTAGGGATGGTCAAAGGACTGACCTGGGGCCTGTTGGTTGCTGAGACCAGCGGCTCCTCAGCTGAGATGTTCTTTTTACCACAACGCCATGTCTTTTATTAAATACATTTGATTTTAACCTTTTGATCAGCGATGACCTCTGTCCGTCCGGCGTTTCTTCATTTTTGAACACAACAATTTGGTGACCCCGACGTGATGGAGAGCAATAGACGGACGGAGGAACAACTGATCTGAACAAAGCCCAGCGATCGATTTTCTTCACTCACACGGTGCCATCGAAAAGGTAACCGACAACCAGTGGTTTTAAAACCTAAATGCTGTATAGTTTATCATAGAACATTTAGGTGTGAGTGGACAAGATATGATGTTTTGAGGTAAACTGAATTTTAGAGAAAAAAATAATAATTTTTCTCTTAGTTTGGATGGCCGTTGTGATAAAAAGCACATTGTATATAGTGTTTGTTTGGACGTCTCTGTGTGTGTTACCGACAAAGCTCGGTTGTGTAGCGTTAACATTAAGCGAATGGGTGGCGTTAATTAACCGATCGGTCATAATAAGGAATGAGTGAAAACCTAGTATAGACCTCAACCGGATGAGGGAAAACGTATCGCAACTTATAGATTGGATACGTAATGCACGGTGTATAACGTTCTAACAGAGTTAAAGACCCACGTGGCGCGTCGGGACCGTGATGCCGAGCAAAGGAGGGGGATGAGGTTCGCCGATCAGTGGCGACTAGCGGTTGTCTCAATAAGCCTCTTTTAGACTATGTTAGAAATCACAATAAATTAAATGTATGGACTAGACGACGCCTATATGGCTAGAAAGTAAGATTACATTTCGGAAATGAGCCTACGGGACTCCGTCAAATTTGCGGAATAATTGTGTGCAGAAACAAGACATGCGTCATGGGGACTCGGTCAGCATTTAATTAAATTGGAAGACCCAGGGAGGACAAAATTAATGGTAAAATTACAATACATTAGAGATGGGGGAATAACGTTCCCCCAGCCAATACACGGGGTTCCCGTAGTCGAATTGATTTTGTTTTTGTGCCAGCTGTGGCTGCTGTACGGAGGGCCGTGGTGGGGCCAGTGTGGTTCTCAGACCACAACCAACTTGAGGTGGCCTTTTCGGTGGCGGCCCCAATTTTTGGAAGGAGTTACTGGAAGTTGAATTGTGGGGTTTTGGAGGAGGAGGCTTTCCGTAGAGCCTTCACTTTACACTATGAGGGGTGGGTCTCACTGAAGCCTTTTTTTGACAATATTGTGGAGTGGTGGGAATATGTGAAGGTAAACGCCAGGGAGTTGACGGTGGGATATTGTTCACAACGAGCGAGGGAGGAGAAGGGGGGGTTTAGGAGGCTCCAAAGGGAGCTGCAGGCTATGATGGAGGCGTAGAACAAGGGGGAAAGAAGGGATAAGCAGAGGGAGAGGGAGGTGAGGGAGAATTTGGGCCTATACTTTAAGGGAAAAGCTGATGGGTTACTGAGGAGATGTGGGAGGGAATCCATCAATGTAGCAGAGACCTGTTCGCCCATGTTTTTTAAACAGGTGAGGGCTGCCCGGGCAAGAGCGTGCATTCCGGGGCTACGGGGGAAGGATGGTGACCTTGTCTCAGATCCGGAGGGGATGGTTGGGGTTGCCTCCAATTTTTTTGGGGACGCCATGGGGCCACAAGAGGTGGAAGAACCAGAGGAAGGAGGTTTTTTGAAGGGGCTTGAGGCTAGGGTGCCAAGGGAAGTGGTGGAGGCCCTAGAACGCCCGGTGGGTCTCGCAGAGTTGGAGGGAGCTATGAAAGGTTTGGGAGGGGGAAAGGTGCCGGGGATTGATGGGTTACCAAAAGAATTTTATGCGGCGTTCTGGGGGATCCTGGGGAAGGATTTTTTAGAAGTGGTGGGTGCAGTGCTGGAAGGGGGGCTGTTGGGGAGGACAATGAGGGAGGGGGTGTTGACCTTGCTACATAAGAAAGGGGAAAAAGAAGACTTGGGTAATTTCAGGCCGATAACTCTCCTCTGTGCTGATTATAAGATCATCGCTAGAGTGTTGGCCGGACGACTCTGATCTGCTCTGCCTCATGTGGTAAATGAGGATCAGACGTGTGGGGTGGAGGGGAGACGCATCCAATGGAATTTAGGGCTGGTGAGGGATTGCATTCACTGGGTGGAGGAACGCGGGGTCCCTCTGATGCTGGTGGGGTTGGACATGGAAAAGGCGTTTGATAGGGTGAACCAAGGTTTTTTGGCAGCTGTGTTAGAGAGGATGGGTTTTGGACCAATTTTTCGGAGGTGGTTAGGGATCATGTACACGGGGGTTGGGAGTAGGGTGGTTGTGAATGGGCATATGGGGGTTTTGGTGTCACAGCAGACGGGAGTGAGGCAAGGATGTCCACTCTCGCCACTGCTTTTTGTTATATATATTGAACCGCTAGCTGCAGCTATTCGGGCGGACGCGGGCGTGAAGGGATTGCGCCTTCCAGGGGGTGGAGGGAGGGATTTGAGGATATCCCAGTACGCGGATGACATGACGCTCTTTTTAACAACGGAGGGCTCCTTGCTCCGTGCTTTGGACGTCTTGGGGTCCTTTTCAAAAGTATCCGGGGCAAGGGTCAATGTCGGAAAATCCAAGGTTAAATATTTTGGACCTTGGAAGGGGAGGGGAGGAGGGCTGTTTGGATTGTCGGAGTGCGAGGGTCCAATGAGAATACTGGGGGTGGATTTTGAAGACAGCGAGAGTGGGCCGCTGAACTGGAGGAGGCGCCTGGCAGCACTAAGGTCACGAATAGGACTGTGGAAGGCCCGACGTTTGTCTTTAACTGGGAGGGTTTTGGTGGTGAAAGCGGACATTTTGCCGTCAATGATTTACCTGGCGTACGTTTTCCCCCTGCCACCGGAGTATAGGAGAAGATTAGTGCGGGATGTTTTCTCCTTTGTGTGGGGGGGATACGAGTATGTGAGGAGGGGCTGGATGAGACAAGGGGTACCAGAGGGGGGAAGGGGAGTGCCTGATGTGCCACTTAAGTTAGATGTTCTTTTCTTTTCCTTTTGCTGCAACGGGGTGAAGTTCCCTAGTGGGCACTGGTACCATGTGCTGCTCATGTTTTGGCTATCCTTTCCTTTGAGGAAGTGGGTTAAATGGGAGAACGGGCGGCCAAAAGGGGAGGTTATGCCACCACACTACAGGCAGATGATGGGCTGGGCTAAAAGGCACAAGGAATGCGGGGAAGGTGACCTAGGCCTGGATCATCGGGAACTATACAAGGCAATAGTTGCAAAACAGGGACCTGTGAGAGTTTGCGGGGTGGGCAGGGAGGAGTGGCTGTTTGCGCAGCACAAGGAACTGCCAAACAGACTAAAGGACATCAACTGGCTATGTCTACATAAGAGGATGCCTGTGAGGGACACTTTATATAGGCATGGCCTGTCAAGGCTGCGCTCCTGCCCACGATTAGGTTGTGGCAGAGACGAGGACTTATCTCATGTATTTTGGGGATGTGGGTTTGCAAGAACAATGTGGGGAGAGCTGGGTTTTTTTTTTCCTAAACTGGGGGGACTGTGTTATGAGATGCTGATGCTGGGGGTGGGTCTGAGGGGACGGGGATGGGAGGGTTTTTTGTTGTGGTTGATTCTGTCAATAGGGAAGGCAGCACTGTGGGATGACAGAATGGCATTAATAAGAAGTAATGAGGTGAACAGGGTTGAAGGAGTGGTGGCGAAGGTGAGGGGGGAGGTGCGGCGGATGAAAAGGAGGGAGGAGGAGAGGCATGGGTACCATGCAGCCAAGGAGCGATGGAAGGGAGTGTTAGCTTAGGTAAGAGGGTGGGGAAGGGGGTTGCTATGGTATTGGGTGCATTGGTACAGTCTGTATGTTGTTGTTTTTTTGTGTTGATGAAAATGACAATGTAATGTAATATTGTGTGTTGGTGTGGAATGTGTAATGTGTAATAAAAAAAAATAAAAAAAAAAAATCTGTTCTTATCAGTTTAATATCTGATATGTCCTCTATACGAGGACTACATATTAATCCGATTTTTAGCTCTGGGAGATGAAAAAGGGGCTTGCTCCGTTCACTCCAAGCATCGACCCGGTATTGCAGCACCTCCGGGAACGGTGCACCCTTTAAATTGTGGAAAATAAAAGAAATGGTTACCTGAATCAGTGGTTTGGTGTTGGAAATGATTTCTGCTTTGAGTAAAACAAGTCTCACCTCCACATAGTTTTGAAGACTGAGGCTTTTGGCAAGTGACTTATGCTTACTCATCAATCATCAATGGTGCCTTTGTTTTGCAAGTCTCAAATCACTGATTTTAAATTCACTGATCTGTGAAGATGGCGCCATCTGCGAACCGTCACCACAAATGCTGTGACTGGGAATACCGTCCCTGCCTCTGTCACCACCAACTCATACTTACCTGGCAGGGGAGATACCATGATCAAGAAGGTGGTTCACCCAGGGCGAGGCTCAGTCATTGCACTGCGACTGTGCTGACCACTGCGAATTCCCCAAATGTGGGAATCTCGACTGCATAATTTGTGGTAGTGGGGGACTGCGTTCGCGCTCTCCCCTGATATTGAAGTCAAAGAAAAACCAGATGTCCCGTTTAATCCTCACTGGAGTCTCCTGTGGAGCAGGTCTCAAATCAGCACTGTCTGAATCCAAAGTGAAATCAACCAGATGTCAGCAGGATTTTACAGGGATTAATCATCACTGCACTGGAGTCTCCAGTGGAGGGAGTCTATAATCAGCAAATCACTGTCTGAATCCAAAGTGAAATCAACCAGATTTCAGGATGAATCATCACTGCACTGGAGTCTCCAGTGGAGCAAGTCTCAAATCAGCAAATCACTGTCTGAATCCAAAGTGAAATCAGCCACATTTCAGCAGGACTTTACACTTTTGCTTGTAAACAAATCAATGATTTTTTGATGGCTGGTGCTGGGGAATGGGTTTGGCATTGGACAACCGCAGCTCAACCAATCCCAACCACAAGAGGGATCACTGTTGCGACTGGGATATAAGGCTGCCTGCCACCTGATTCTGCAACTGACTTTGGTTTCTCTTCAATACGCATAAGTCTTTCGCCTTTTACTAAAGACTTCCGTGGAGAGGAACTACAATGAGTTGACCATATTTTTGGCAGGCTCTGCCAATTGGCGGAGCCTCATGTACTTGTGTGAAAAGAAAATTAGTTGGACAGAGGCTCCTGACAATGTACACAAGAACAATGCAATGCAACAATGCAAGAACAATGTGGGGAGAGCTGGGGTTTTTTTTTCCTAAACTGGGGGGACTGTCTTATGAGATGCTGATGCTGGGGGTGGGTCTGAGGGGACGGGGATGGGAGGGTTTTTTGTTGTGGTTGATTCTGTCAATAGGGAAGGCAGCACTGTGGGATGACAGAATGGCATTAATAAGAAGTAATGAGGTGAACAGGGTTGAAGGGGTGGTGGCGAAGGTGAGGGGGGAGGTGCGGCGGATGAAAAGGAGGGAGGAGGAGAGGCATGGGTACCATGCAGCCAAGGAGCGATGGAAGGGAGTGTTAGCTTAGGTAAGAGGGTGGGGAAGGGGGTTGCTATGGTATTGGGTGCATTGGTACAGTCTGTATGTTGTTGTTTGTTTTTTTTGTTTTTTTTGTTGATGAAAATGACAATGTAATGTAATATTGTGTGTTGGTGTGGAATGTGTAATAAAAAAAATTAAAAATAAAAAAAATCTGATCTGTTTTTGGCCACAAAAGCCAAGCGTTCGAGAACGGAACAATGGCTATGACACCCCACGAGCAGCCGATCCCAAGGGTCGGGCTGAGATATACTTTAAGGTTTCGAGCTACGAAAGAAGACGACCAAGTCCTGTCGAGAGTTTTTTTTGGAAAACAAGTAATCATGGGACAGCTGCATTTGATGGTGCAGGATGTTCTGTGTATCCAGTGGAACCAGCAGGAAAAAGCCTTCGACGTTACCCTTGGGAGCGAGGACATCTACAGAAGGGTGTCTGAAATCTGCAGAAAGGATGCGAAGGTGAGCCCTCTTGCCTACTATGAGGTCCTGAACCTCGACAGACCGAACTTCAGAACAGTGTCAGTCCATATGTACAACCCTTTTGTGACTGATGAAGCCTTAGTTTCATTCCTGGGCCGCTACGGGGAAGTAGCAACTGCAGCCCGGCATGTAAAGGATCCCCTCGGTTTTTGGACCGGCCGTCGGCAGTTCCAGGTCCTGCTGAATCCAGACCCGACAGGGCCGGATGGGCTACAACACCCCCCTGCTTTTTTTAGTCTTGGGGGAGACCGAGGGTATTTGTTCTATAACCGCCAGCCAGCCTTCTGCCGAAAATGCAGACGGTCTGGCCACTCGGAGACAGGCTGCACAGGAGAAAGTTGCCGCTTTTGTGGGCAAACAGGACACGCGGCCAAGGACTGCACTGTCCCTAAAAACTGCCATGGATACGGAGGGTCGGACCACCTCTATAGAAGCTGTCCCAGCCGCAAGAGGACCTTTTCTGAAGTAACCAGACAAACGGGAGTCTCCAACAGAACTTTGGAGCAGGGGAAAGGATCCAAGACATCGCAGAATTCCGAGGAGGGGCCACTACAGATGGGGTCCGGAGCAGAAACCACAGAGGGAGAAGGGAAGACCGCATTGCAGGAGGAAGGGGCAGTATTGGAGGATGAGGTAGCTCGGGCAGCAGACCATGGCGTGATGGAGGAGTTTCCTGAGCTTACACTTGGTGCATCATTCCCCACAATGAAGCAAGGGGTCCGAAAGCTCTCAGAGGTTTTTGAAGAGCAGGCACCTGAGTATGAAGAGGGTGCGGAGGAGGAACACAGCAAAAAAAACAAAAGGAAGAAGAAGGATGCGGGAGCCAAAAAGGAGGGGATTGACGGCAGTAGGAGAGAGGAAGCTGTGAAGCCAGGGAAGTCCACTGACGAGGTGCAAGAAGGTGGAACTCAGGAGGAACTACAGGGCCCAAATGGGAATGTTGCAGTAGAGGGGGCGGAACAGTGCATGGGGGAAGGGGCCGTTTTGACGGCTGAAGGGCTGGGGATTGATTTCGATCTCCCCCAAGGTTTGCTCATGTTGTCATCCCCGTATGGGGTGGACATATATGACGGGCCTAGTCGACCGGTAAACTCACCCAACACAGTGCCCCTTTCCTGGGCTGAAGAGATGGACAAAGACACATCCTACACCCAGTAGGAGTCTGAACTTTGCTTTATGGCTTCGTTTAAGGTACTGCCTTTAAACACAAGGGGAATGAGGAATATAGTGAAAAGGAGGACTGTTTTTGATTTTGTGAACACACTCCAAGCCGATATTTTTTTTTTGCAGGAGGTTCATTTACGGGATGCTGGGGACATCCAAACCTTTGCAAAGGAGTGGACCAAAGGGGACTCAGTCTGGAGTGTAGGGGGGGGTCCACGCTACTGGGGTGGGCATTTTATTTGGTTCTAAAGAAATTATGGTGGAGGCATCCTTTGTTATTGTCCAGGGGAGGATAATGGGTACAGACGTGACATGGGGCACAGTCAAGCTTAGGGTTATTGTGGTTTATGGGCCACAATCAGCAACCGAGAGGAAGGACATGATCGGCCAAGTGGAACCACACCTTGCCACTAGCAGGCAGGTTATTTTAGGGGGTGACTTAAATGTCGAGCTAGGTAGAGGGGGGGATACCAGTGACGTTTTTATCACCAATTTAATGGCCAAGCATGGCTTAGTAGACGGGTTGAAGGGGGTTAAACCACATGCGCTAGGTCCTACGTGGCGGAACTCAAGGGGCGCAGCAAAGCGTCTGGACTACATATTTACCTCGAGGTCCTTGAGTTTATTGGCAGGCAGAGTGCTCCCCGTGTTTTTCTCTGACCATGATGGAGTACTGCTGGAGGTGCGCTCATGTGCACCAGTTTTTGGGTCTGGGTTCTGGCGTCTTAACATTAACATCTTGGAGGAGGAGGTGTTCATTAAAGATTTCCGCCTGTTTTTCAGAGGTCTGGTGGGTTTAAGGCCGATGTGTCCTGGAGCTATTGAGTGGTGGGAGGTTGCCAAAGAGAGGATAAAGGCCTTTTGTGTACGATACAGCAAAAGAAAGGCAAGGTGGGCAAAGAGAGAAGTGCTTCGCCTACAGCGACTACTCGAGCTTGAGTACACTAGGGGGAACTCGGACGGCACTTTAAACCAGCAGGCTTGTGACTCCCTCAAATCGCAGCTTAGGGATGTCTTTGAGTCAAAAGCCAGAGCCTACCTGTTGCAGTCACGTGAAAAATTCATTGAGAGTTTTGAAACGTGTTCAGCTTCTTTCTTCAGCTCAATAAGGGCTGACAGGGCAAAACGGGTAGTGACCGGGGTTAGGGACGAGCAGGGTAGGATTGTGTCGGATAGGGTGCAGATGGTGCGGGCCGCCACCGAATACTACCGCACAGAGTTTTCAGAGAAGGAGATAGACGTAGGTTGTGGGGAGGTCTTTCTGGATTTGTTGACCCAGCGAGTGCCCTTGAACATAGCACAGACGCTAGATGCCCCGCTCACCCTTGAAGAACTCGAGGGTGCTCTCAACAGAATGAACAGGCGAAAAGTGCCAGGTATCGACGGGCTACCGGCAGAATTTTATCTAAAATTTTGGGACATTCTGGGCCCTGTAGTGTTGGAGATCCTTTCCGCAGTACTCCGCACAGGTGCGATGGGAGGGTCTTTGGCCACTGGAGTTATCTCTCTTCTTTTTAAGAAGGGGGATCCAACCGACCTAGGGAACTGGCGGCCACTGACCATGCTGTGTGTCGACTACAAGCTCCTGGCAAAGGTGTTGGCGGACCGTCTGGGCACAGCACTTGCTCATGTGGTCCATGTGGATCAGACTTGCGCAGTGGCGGGACGTTCGGTGAGATGGAATCTCCAGCTTATCCGGGACGCTGTTGCATGGGCGGAAGACAGGCAGCTACCGCTTATGGTGGTGGGCCTCGATCAGGCAAAGGCGTTTGACAGAGTGCACTGGGGTTTCATGTTTAGGGTTTTAAGCAGATTAGGGTTCACGGATAGGTTTGTAGGGTGGTTACGTGTATTGTACACAAGCGTGGGGAGCACAGTTTCGGTTAACGGTCACCTAGGGGAGGTTTTTAGGGTGCACGCAGGGGTCAGACAGGGGTGTCCGCTCTCACCACTGCTCTACATCCTTTACATGGAGCCCCTGGCGGCGGCCATTCGGGCTGACCCGGGTGTTAAGGGTTTTCTGATACCTGGCAGCGGAGGCCTACGGGTCAAACTGTCTCAGTACGCAGACGACACCACACTGCTGCTAAACAGCGATGCCTGCCTAACTCGATCCTTGGAGATTATCCAGAGCTTTGGGCGGGCAGCTGGCGCAAAACTAAACACCGCCAAGTCCTCATTGAAGTTCTTTGGGCGCTGGAAAAACAGGACGGACGTACCAGGGGGGCTTCCGCTCTGCGAAGGACCCCTGAAGGTATTGGGGGTCAGCTTTGAGATAGTCCATAGTGCCACGGTCAACTGGACCAGGCGTTTCTTGGCAGCCCAGAAAAAGCTTGCTCTCTGGAGAAGCAGGAAGCTGACTTTGATAGGGAAGGTACTTGTATTGAAGGTAGACGTTCTGCCATCTCTCCTCTATTTGGCATACATTTATCCTTTGCCTGTCAGCATGAGGAGGCCCCTAATGCGTCTCGTCTTCTCTTTTATCTGGGGAGGACGATACGAGTATGTGTCGAGGACCTGCATGATGGCTGCAATTGAAGCAGGAGGGAGAGATGTGCCACACCTCCCCCTGAAACTGGACTGCATTTTTGTTTCCTTTTTGTTTAGCCAGTTATCTGTTCCGGTGGCACATCCATCAGGACACTTTATGCGGCTATATTTCTCTTACCAGGCCAGGGGTGTGATAGCTTGGAGTAATCTAGCTCCCCGGGTGGAACAGCAGCCATGGCACTACCATCATGCAGCAAGGTGGCTGCGGGCACACCCTGAGGCCTCGGGAACAGGCGTGTTATTGAGCCACAGGGCACTTTACCAAGTCGCCAGGAAGAGAGTGGTAGCACCTGCAGTGGTCGGGACACCAGCAGGAGTTTGGTGGGGGATCCAACCGCGGGGCATTGACAATGGGCTCAAGGACCTCAACTGGTTATGTCTCCACGGGTGCCTGCCGGTACGAGAGCTGCTTTATCGGCATGGTTTGACCAGAGCCCCCGTGTGCCCGAGGATTGGATGTCTACACGATGAGACCATTAGACATGTAATGTGGGACTGTACTTTTGCAAGCGAGGGGTGGAAAAGAGCAAATAAGTGGCTAGTACAGCTGGTCCCGGGGTTCCATTTAACTTGGAGTGTGGTGAAAAGAGGGGTGAGCTTGGGAAGGACAATGGTCCTCACATGGCTAATTGTAAGCCTTGTCAAGAGGGGCCTGTGGCGGGCGAGGCAAGACCTGGTGAACAACAAGGAAGTTAGCGTGGAGGGGGTGGTGAAGAGGATCGAGCTGGAGTTGAAGGGGAGAATAATGATGGACATCAGGAAGTGGGGGAAGCATGCCGCCTTGGAGAGGTGGAAGGGAGGACTTGGGTTAAGGGGGGTTCCTTGGGACTAGGTAGACTGACCTCATCCCTGAAAGTTGTCATTTGGTTTTGGTTTTTGGTTTGTTTATGTATTGGTAGAAGACCGAACTACAGAAATGAGTTTGTATGCATTTGTGTTTGGTTTGTTGATGTATTGTGAAGAGAAATGACCACAGATATGAGTTTGTATTGTGCAAAGATCTTTTTCATAATAAAAAAAAAAAAAAAAAAATCTGTTCTTATCAGTTTAATATCTGATATGTCCTCTATACGAGGACTACATATTAAGCCGATTTTTAGCTCTGGGAGATGAAAAAAGGGCTTGCTCCGTTCACTCCAAGCATCGACCCGGTATTGCAGCACCTCCAGGAACGGTGCACCCTTTAAATTGTGGAAAATAAAAGAAATGGTTACCTGAATCAGTGGTTTGGTGTTGGAAATGATTTCTGCTTTGAGTAAAACAAGTCTCACCTCCACATAGTTTTGAAGACTGAGGCTTTTGGCAAGTGACTTATGCTTACTCATCAATCATCAATGGTGCCTTTGTTTTGCAAGTCTCAAATCACTGATTTTAAATTCACTGATCTGTGAAGATGGCGCCATCTGCGAACCGTCACCACAAATGCTGTGACTGGGAATACCGTCCCTGCCTCTGTCACCACCAACTCATACTTACCTGGCAGGGGAGATACCATGATCAAGAAGGTGGTTCACCCAGGGCGAGGCTCAGTCATTGCACTGCGACTGTGCTGACCACTGCGAATTCCCCAAATGTGGGAATCTCGACTGCATAATTTGTGGTAGTGGGGGACTGCGTTCGCGCTCTCCCCTGATATTGAAGTCAAAGAAAAACCAGATGTCCCGTTTAATCCTCACTGGAGTCTCCAGGTGGAGCAAGTCTCAAATCAGCACTGTCTGAATCCAAAGTGAAATCAACCAGATTTCAGCAGGATTTTACAGGGATTAATCATCACTGCACTGGAGTCTCCAGTGGAGGGAGTCTATAATCAGCAAATCACTGTCTGAATCCAAAGTGAAATCAACCAGATTTCAGGATGAATCATCACTGCACTGGAGTCTCCAGTGGAGCAAGTCTCAAATCAGCAAATCACTGTCTGAATCCAAAGTGAAATCAGCCACATTTCAGCAGGACTTTACACTTTTGCTTGTAAACAAATCAATGATTTTTTGATGGCTGGTGCTGGGGAATGGGTTTGGCATTGGACAACCGCAGCTCAACCAATCCCAACCACAAGAGGGATCACTGTTGCGACTGGGATATAAGGCTGCCTGCCACCTGATTCTGCAACTGACTTTGGTTTCTCTTCAATACGCATAAGTCTTTCGCCTTTTACTAAAGACTTCCGTGGAGAGGAACAACAATGAGTTGACCATATTTTTGGCAGGCTCTGCCAATTGGCGGAGCCTCATGTACTTGTGTGAAAAGAAAATTAGTTGGACAGAGGCTCCTGACAATGGAGCACAAAGTTGTGTTTACTTATCACTGGAGTCCCTAGTCTCAAATCACTGTCTGAATCCAAAGTGAAATCAACC
The DNA here is from genome assembly GCF_964276395.1 of Gasterosteus aculeatus. Classification (NCBI taxonomy): domain Eukaryota; kingdom Metazoa; phylum Chordata; class Actinopteri; order Perciformes; family Gasterosteidae; genus Gasterosteus; species Gasterosteus aculeatus. The sequence continues at coordinate 19,709,486 of NC_135703.1, forward strand.
AGATTTCAGCAGGATTTTACAGGGATTAATCATCACTGCACTGGAGTCTCCAGTGGAGCACGTCTCAAATCAGCAAATCACTGTCTGAATTCATTGTGAAATCAACAAGATTTTCAGCAGGACTTTGCAGTGATTAATCATCACTGGAGTCTCTAGTGGAGCCTTGCAGCAAGTCTCAAATCACTGTCTGAAACAACAGTGAAATCAACCAGATTTCAGCAGGAGTTTACTCTTTTGCTTGTAAACAAATCAATGATTTTCGCGGAAGGGGGCAGCGTGGGGAGTGGGTTGCTAAGTAGCAAGCGACTGCTACGCCCAGTTGAAAGAACCGCACCCCGACAATTTAGCAATGTGCTGGTACGTTGGGTCTGCAAACAAACAGTTAGGTGTTATCGCTTCTCGGCCTTTTGGCTAAGATCAAGTGTAGTGGTTGGTGCTAAAGCTGTGCGGTGTATGGAGCTTGGTGGATAAAGTTGCTGGAGTCCCGTCCTCACACAGGCTATCATGTCTGCAGGACTTAGGAACTCGGTGCGATTCACTTGGAAGGTTAAAGAAGATGAGAAACATGGGAAGAGGGAATGGTTCGTGCGTACGGTCGTGGTGGGAGCACTGAAGATTGACCCCGCCCACGTATACTGCCTGCAGTGGAATGCAGCAGGAGGTGGTTTTGACCTGACTCTACACAGCCAAGCAGTGTATGAGAGGGTGATGGAGACAGCGAGGGAAAAGGCGGAAGAAGAGCCCTTTTCAAAGTTTCGGGTGGAGGCTCTTTGCAAGAGGAACTTGAAGATTGTGACGGTCCACATGTACAACCCATACGTGGGGGACGAGACGGTCATATCCTGGTTGTCGAGGTATGGGAAGGTGGAGTCGGCGGTGAGATACCTGAGGGACAGTTTCGGCATCTGGTCAGGGCGGAGACAATTAAAAGTTCTCCTCGAGGACAACCCCGGCGGAGGCGGTGGGCTGCGGCATCCTCCAGCCTACTTCAGCATTGGTGAGGACAGGGGTTTCCTCTTTTACTCCGGCCAGCCCAGTTTCTGCAGGCAATGCCGCAGCTTTGGGCACATGGCGACGGACTGCACCGAAGGGCGATGCCGGAACTGTGGTGGAAGGGGACACAGCGTGGCCACGTGCGGGGCCCCAAAGACGTGCCATGGATGCGGAGGAGAGGGGCACATTGTCCGCGACTGCACAACCACAACCCGTAGCTACGCAGAGGTAGCAGTGCAGGGGGAGGTCTCTGTCCTCACCCCGTTGGAGGAGGCACTACAGTCGCTCTCTGGAGAGGAGGGAAGGGCTGCTGCACGGGACGAGTCTGCGACTGACCACATCGGCGCAAACGAAACGGAGGAGCGGATGGACACACAAGTGGTTGTGAGCCTGGGAGACTCTCTGCCACTGGTGGGGTCCTGGGCAGACTGTGTGATCAGCTCGGAGGAGGAGGACACCAGGAAAGAGACAATCCAGGGGGTCAGGAAGAGGAGCAGTTCATCCAGGGGTGAGCAGGCTGAGTCTTCGGCAGAAGCAACCGAGGCTGGACCACAGGTGCACAGGTCGAGAAGGAGGAAGAAGAAGCTGGCAGACGGCCGTGCGATGGGGGAGAGCCGGGAACCCCCAGGATCCGAGTCGGAGGGTAGGAGCCAACAGGCTTCTGTGGAGATTTCATCGGGTGGTGCAGGAATGGAGAAAACCGGGGGGACTCCGCGGAGGGAGCCGCCCCAGGACGTTTCTCAAAGCCCGGTACTGCAGGAATATGTTGCCAACAATGATCAACTGGAAGATGGTTGCTTGCCAACAGCGAGCAACCATGGGACAGAGGGTAAAGGGGGGGGGGGGCACATTTGTGAAGTATTGAATGGCCTTGTTTTCAGTGGTGACCATAAATGTCAGGGGTATGAGAAATATTGTGAAAAGGGCGAGTGTTTTCCAATACCTGTTACAGACGCCCCTACATGTTTGCTTTCTGCAGGAAGTGCATCTAAAGGATGGTGGGGATGTCAGGGAGTTTTCGGAGGGCTGGCTCAAGGGTGAGTCGAGATGGGGTGTAGGGGGGGTACACTCCTCAGGGGTGGGAATCCTGTTTGGAAATAAAGATTTCCAGGTCCGGGACAGCTTCTCAGTAGTGCAGGGGAGGGTACTGGTGGTGGATGCATTATGGAGGGGGGTTTTCTTTAGATTTATCAATGTGTATGCACCAGCGGAGCCGAAAGGACGTAAGGCCCTTTTTATTGCACTTAAGGAGGTGTGTGTCACGAATAAGGTGGTGGTTCTAGGGGGGGATTTCAACGTCTCTTTGGAGGGGACAGGGGATTTCAGTCGGCCGTATTTGGAAGAGGTGGTGCAGGCTTTCATGCTGAAGGATGGGTACAGGGCAGTCGAGCCGGCAAGGGAGGGCACCACTTGGTCGAATACACGGGGTTCCCGTAGTCGGATTGATTTTGTTTTTGTGCCTGCTGTGGCTGCTGTACGGAGGGCCGTTGTGGGACCAGTGTGGTTCTCAGACCACAACCAACTTGAGGTGGCCTTTTCGATGGCGGCCCCAATTTTTGGAAGGGGTTACTGGAAGTTGAATTGTGGGGTTTTGGAGGAGGAGGCTTTCCGTAGAGCCTTCACTTTACACTATGAGGGGTGGGTCTCACTGAAGCCTTTTTTTGACAATATTGTGGAGTGGTGGGAATATGTGAAGGTAAACGCCAGGGAGTTGACTGTGGGATATTGTTCACAACGAGCGAGGGAGGAGAAGGGGGGGTTTAGGAGGCTCCAAAGGGAGCTGCAGGCTATGATGGAGGCGGAGAACAAGGGGGAAAGAAGGGATAAGCAGAGGGAGAGGGAGGTGAGGGGGAATTTGGGCCTATACTTTAAGGGAAAAGCTGATGGGTTACTGAGGAGATGTGGGAGGGAATCCATCAATGTAGCAGAGACCTGTTCGCCCATGTTTTTTAAACAGGTGAGGGCTGCCCGGGCAAGAGCGTGCATTCCGGGGCTACGGGGGAAGGATGGTGACCTTGTCTCAGATCCGGAGGGGATGGTTGGGGTTGCCTCCAATTTTTTTGGGGACGCCATGGGGCCACAAGAGGTGGAAGAACCGGAGGAAGGAGGTTTTTTGAAGGGGCTTGAGGCTAGGGTGCCAAGGGAAGTGGTGGAGGCCCTAGAACGCCCGGTGGGTCTCGCAGAGTTGGAGGGAGCTATGAAAGGTTTGGGAGGGGGAAAGGTGCCGGGGATTGATGGGTTACCAAAAGAATTTTATGCGGCGTTCTGGGGGATCCTGGGGAAGGATTTTTTAGAAGTGGTGGGTGCAGTGCTGGAAGGGGGGCTGTTGGGGAGGACAATGAGGGAGGGGGTGTTGACCTTGCTACATAAGAAAGGGGAAAAAGAAGACTTGGGTAATTTCAGGCCGATAACTCTTCTCTGTGCTGATTATAAGATCATCGCTAGAGTGTTGGCCGGACGACTCCGATCTGCTCTACCTCATGTGGTAAATGAGGATCAGATGTGTGGGGTGGAGGGGAGACGCATCCAATGGAATTTAGGGCTGGTGAGGGATTGCATTCACTGGGTGGAGGAACGTGGGGTCCCTCTGATGCTGGTGGGGTTGGACATGGAAAAGGCGTTTGATAGGGTGAACCAAGGTTTTTTGGCAGCTGTGTTAGAGAGGATGGGTTTTGGACCAATTTTTCGGAGGTGGTTAGGGATCATGTACACGGGGGTTGGGAGTAGGGTGGTTGTGAATGGGCATATGGGGGTTTTGGTGTCACAGCAGACGGGAGTGAGGCAAGGATGTCCACTCTCGCCACTGCTTTTTGTTATATATATTGAACCGCTAGCTGCAGCTATTCGGGCGGACGCGGGCGTGAAGGGATTGCGCCTTCCAGGGGGTGGAGAGAGGGATTTGAGGATATCCCAGTACGCGGATGACATGACGCTCTTTTTAACAACGAAGGGCTCCTTGCTCCGTGCTTTGGACGTCTTGGGGTCCTTTTCAAAAGTATCCGGGGCAAGGGTCAATGTCGGAAAATCCAAGGTTAAATATTTTGGACCTTGGAAGGGGAGGGGAGGAGGGCTGTTTGGATTGTCGGAGTGCGAGGGTCCAATGAGAATACTGGGGGTGGATTTTGAAGACAGCGAGAGTGGGCCGCTGAACTGGAGGAGGCGCCTGGCAGCACTAAGGTCACGAATAGGACTGTGGAAGGCCCGACGTTTGTCTTTAACTGGGAGGGTTTTGGTGGTGAAAGCGGACATTTTGCCGTCAATGATTTACCTGGCGTACGTTTTCCCCCTGCCACCGGAGTATAGGAGAAGATTAGTGCGGGATGTTTTCTCCTTTGTGTGGGGGGGATACGAGTATGTGAGGAGGGGCTGGATGAGACAAGGGGTACCAGAGGGGGGAAGGGGAGTGCCTGATGTGCCACTTAAGTTAGATGTTCTTTTCTTTTCCTTTTGCTGCAACGGGGTGAAGTTCCCTAGTGGGCACTGGTACCATGTGCTGCTCATGTTTTGGCTATCCTTTCCTTTGAGGAAGTGGGTTAAATGGGAGAACGGGCGGCCAAAAGGGGAGGTTATGCCACCACACTACAGGCAGATGATGGGCTGGGCTAAAAGGCACAAGGAATGCGGGGAAGGTGACCTAGGCCTGGATCATCGGGAACTATACAAGGCAATAGTTGCAAAACAGGGACCTGTGAGAGTTTGCGGGGTGGGCAGGGAGGAGTGGCTGTTTGCGCAGCACAAGGAACTGCCAAACAGACTAAAGGACATCAACTGGCTATGTCTACATAAGAGGATGCCTGTGAGGGACACTTTATATAGGCATGGCCTGTCAAGGCTGCGCTCCTGCCCACGATTAGGTTGTGGCAGAGACGAGGACTTATCTCATGTATTTTGGGGATGTGGGTTTGCAAGAACAATGTGGGGAGAGCTGGGTTTTTTTTTTCCTAAACTGGGGGGACTGTCTTATGAGATGCTGATGCTGGGGGTGGGTCTGAGGGGATGGGGATGGGAGGGTTTTTTGTTGTGGTTGATTCTGTCAATAGGGAAGGCAGCACTGTGGGATGACAGAATGGCATTAATAAGAAGTAATGAGGTGAACAGGGTTGAAGGAGTGGTGGCGAAGGTGAGGGGGGAGGTGCGGCGGATGAAAAGGAGGGAGGAGGAGAGGCATGGGTACCATGCAGCCAAGGAGCGATGGAAGGGAGTGTTAGCTTAGGTAAGAGGGTGGGGAAGGGGGTTGCTATGGTATTGGGTGCATTGGTACAGTCTGTATGTTGTTGTTTTTTTGTGTTGATGAAAATGACAATGTAATGTAATATTGTGTGTTGGTGTGGAATGTGTAATGTGTAATAAAAAAAATAAATTAAAAAAAATCTGTTCTTATCAGTTTAATATCTGATATGTCCTCTATACGAGGACTACATATTAAGCCGATTTTTAGCTCTGGGAGATGAAAAAGGGGCTTGCTCCGTTCACTCCAAGCATCGACCCGGTATTGCAGCACCTCCGGGAACGGTGCACCCTTTAAATTGTGGAAAATAAAAGAAATGGTTACCTGAATCAGTGGTTTGGTGTTGGAAATGATTTCTGCTTTGAGTAAAACAAGTCTCACCTCCACATAGTTTTGAAGACTGAGGCTTTTGGCAAGTGACTTATGCTTACTCATCAATGGTGCCTTTGTTTTGCAAGTCTGAAATCACTGATTTTAAATTCACTGATCTGTGAAGACGGCGCCATCTGCGAACCGTCACCACAAATGCTGTGACTGGGAATACCGTCCCTGCCTCTGTCACCACCAACTCATACTTACCTGGCAGGGGAGATACCATGATCAAGAAGGTGGTTCACCCAGGGCGAGGCTCAGTCATTGCACTGCGACTGTGCTGACCACTGCGAATTCCCCAAATGTGGGAATCTCGACTGCATAATTTGTGGTAGTGGGGGACTGCGTTCGCGCTCTCCCCTGATATTGAAGTCAAAGAAAAACCAGATGTCCCGTTTAATCCTCACTGGAGTCTCCAGTGGAGCAAGTCTCAAATCAGCACTGTCTGAATCCAAAGTGAAATCAACCAGATTTCAGCAGGATTTTACAGGGATTAATCATCACTGCACTGGAGTCTCCAGTGGAGGGAGTCTATAATCAGCAAATCACTGTCTGAATCCAAAGTGAAATCAACCAGATTTCAGGATGAATCATCACTGCACTGGAGTCTCCAGTGGAGCAAGTCTCAAATCAGCAAATCACTGTCTGAATCCAAAGTGAAATCAGCCACATTTCAGCAGGACTTTACACTTTTGCTTGTAAACAAATCAATGATTTTTTGATGGCTGGTGCTGGGGAATGGGTTTGGCATTGGACAACCGCAGCTCAACCAATCCCAACCACAAGAGGGATCACTGTTGCGACTGGGATATAAGGCTGCCTGCCACCTGATTCTGCAACTGACTTTGGTTTCTCTTCAATACGCATAAGTCTTTCGCCTTTTACTAAAGACTTCCGTGGAGAGGAACAACAATGAGTTGACCATATTTTTGGCAGGCTCTGCCAATTGGCGGAGCCTCATGTACTTGTGTGAAAAGAAAATTAGTTGGACAGAGGCTCCTGACAATGGAGCACAAAGTTGTGTTTACTTATCACTGGAGTCCCTAGTCTCAAATCACTGTCTGAATCCAAAGTGAAATCAACCAGATTTCAGCAGGATTTTACAGGGATTAATCATCACTGCACTGGAGTCTCCAGTGGAGCACGTCTCAAATCAGCAAATCACTGTCTGAATTCATTGTGAAATCAACAAGATTTTCAGCAGGACTTTGCAGTGATTAATCGTCACTGGAGTCTCTAGTGGAGCCTTGCAGCAAGTCTCAAATCACTGTCTGAAACAACAGTGAAATCAACCAGATTTCAGCAGGAGTTTACTCTTTTGCTTGTAAACAAATCAATGATTTTCGCGGACGGGGGCAGCGTGGGGAGTGGGTTGCTAAGTAGCAAGCGACTGCTACGCCCAGTTGAAAGGACCGCACCCCGACAATTGAGCAATGTGCTGGTACGTTGGGTCTGCAAACAAACAGTTAGGTGTTATCGCTTCTCGGCCTTTTGGCTAAGATCAAGTGTAGTAGCTGTTTTTGGCCACAAAAGCCAAGCGTTCGAGAACTGAACAATGGCTATGACACCCCACGAGCAGCCGATCCCAAGGGTCGGGCTGAGATATACTTTAAGGTTTCGAGCTACGAAAGAAGACGACCAAGTCCTGTCGAGAGTTTTTTTTGGAAAGCAAGTAATCATGGGACAGCTGCATTTGATGGTGCAGGATGTTTTGTGTATCCAGTGGAACCAGCAGGAAAAAGCCTTCGACGTTACCCTTGGGAGCGAGGACATCTACAGAAGGGTGTCTGAAATCTGCAGAAAGGATGCGAAGGTGAGCCCTCTTGCCTACTATGAAGTCCTGAACCTCGACAGACCGAACTTCAGAACAGTGTCAGTCCATATGTACAACCCTTTTGTGACTGATGAAGCCTTAGTTTCATTCCTGGGCCGCTACGGGGAAGTAGCAACTGCAGCCCGGCATGTAAAGGATCCCCTCGGTTTTTGGACCGGCCGTCGGCAGTTCCAGGTCCTGCTGAATCCAGACCCGACAGGGCCGGATGGGCTACAACACCCCCCTGCTTTTTTTAGTCTTGGGGGAGACCGAGGATACTGTTTCTATAACCGCCAGCCAGCCTTCTGCCGAAAATGCAGACGGTCTGGCCACTCGGAGACAGGCTGCACAGGAGAAAGTTGCCGCTTTTGTGGGCAAACAGGACACGCGGCCAAGGACTGCACTGTCCCTAAAAACTGCCATGGATGCGGAGGGTCGGACCACCTCTATAGAAGCTGTCCCAGCCGCAAGAGGACCTTTTCTGAAGTAACCAGACAAACGGGAGTCTCCAACAGAACTTTGGAGCAGGGGAAGGGATCCAAGACATCGCAGAATTCCGAGGAGGGGCCACTACAGATGGGGTCCGGAGCAGAAACCACAGAGGGAGAAGGGAAGACCGCATTGCAGGAGGAAGGGGCAGTATTGGAGGATGAGGTAGCTCGGGCAGCAGACCAGGGCGTGATGGAGGAGTTTCCTGAGCTTACACTTGGTGCATCATTCCCCACAATGAAGCAAGGGGTCCGAAAGCTCTCAGAGGTTTTTGAAGAGCAGGCACCTGAGTATGAAGAGGGTGCGGAGGAGGAACGCAGCAAAAAAAACAAAAGGAAGAAGAAGGATGCGGTGGCCAAAAAGGAGGGGATTGACTGCAGTAGAAGAGAGGAAGCTGTGAAGCCAGGGAAGTCCACTGACGAGGTGCAAGAAGGTGGAACTCAGGAGGAACTACAGGGCCCAAATGGGAATGTTGCAGTAGAGGGGGAGGAACAGTGCATGGAGGAAGGGGCCGTTTTGACGGCTGAAAGGCTGGGGATTGATTTCGATCTCCCCCAAGGTTTGCTCATGTTGTCACCCCCGTATGGGGTGGACATATATGACGGGCCTAGTCGACCGGTAAACTCACCCAACACAGTGCCCCTTTCCTGGGCTGAAGAGATGGACAAAGACACATCCTACACCCAGTAGGAGTCTGAACTTTGCTTTATGGCTTCGTTTAAGGTACTGTCTTTGAACACAAGGGGAATGAGGAATATAGTGAAAAGGAGGACTGTTTTTGATTTTGTGAACACACTCCAAGCCGACATTTGTTTTTTGCAGGAGGTTCATTTACGGGATGCTGGGGACATCCAAACCTTTGCAAAGGAGTGGACCAAAGGGGACTCAGTCTGGAGTGTAGGGGGGGTCCACGCTACTGGGGTGGGCATTTTATTTGGTTCTAAAGAAATTATGGTGGAGGCATCCTTTGTTATTGTCCAGGGGAGGATAATGGGTACAGACGTGACATGGGGCACAGTCAAGCTTAGGGTTATTGTGGTTTATGGGCCACAATCAGCAACCGAGAGGAAGGACATGATCGGCCAAGTGGAACCACACCTTGCCACTAGCAGGCAGGTTATTTTAGGGGGTGACTTAAATGTCGAGCTAGGTAGAGGGGGGGATACCAGTGACGTTTTTATCACCAATTTAATGGCCAAGCATGGCTTAGTAGATGGTTTGAAGGGGGTTAAACCACATGCGCTAGGTCCTACGTGGCGGAACTCAAGGGGCGCAGCGAAGCGTCTGGACTACATCTTTACCTCGAGGTCTTTGAGTTTACTGGCAGGCAGAGTGCTCCCCGTGTTTTTCTCTGACCATGATGGAGTACTGCTGGAGGTGCGCTCATGTGCACCAGTTTTTGGGTCCGGTTTCTGGCGTCTTAACATTAACATCTTGGAGGAGGAGGTGTTCATTAAAGATTTCCGCCTGTTTTTCAGAGGTCTGGTGGGTTTAAGGCCGATGTGTCCTGGAGCTATTGAGTGGTGGGAGGTTGCCAAAGAGAGGATAAAGGCCTTTTGTGTACGATACAGCAAAAGAAAGGCAAGGTGGGGAAAGAGAGAAGCGCTTCGCCTACAGCGACTACTCGAGCTTGAGTACACTAGGGGGAACTCGGACGGCACTTTAAACCAGCAGGCTTGCGACTCCCTCAAATCGCAGCTTAGAGAGGTTTTTGAGTCAAAAGCCAGAGCCTACCTGTTGCAGTCACGTGAAAAATTCATTGAAAGTTTTGAAACATGTTCAGCTTCTTTCTTCAGCTCAATAAGGGCTGACAGGGCAAAACGGGTAGTGACCGGGGTTAGGGACGAGCAGGGTAGGATTGTGTCGGATAGGGTGCAGATGGTGCGGGCCGCCACTGACTACTACCGCACAGCGTTCTCAGAGAAGGAGATAGACGTAGGTAGTGGGGAGGTCTTTCTGGATTTGTTGACCCAGCGAGTGCCCTTGAACATAGCACAGACACTAGATGCCCCGCTCACCCTTGAAGAACTCGAGGGTGCTCTCAACAGGATGAACAGGCGAAAGGTGCCAGGTATCGACGGGCTACCGGCAGAATTTTATCTAAAATTTTGGGACATTCTGGGCCCTGTATTGTTGGAGATCCTTTCCGCAGTACTCCGCACAGGTGCGATGGGAGGGTCTTTGGCCACTGGAGTTATCTCTCTTCTTTTTAAGAAGGGGGATCCAACCGACCTAGGGAACTGGCGGCCACTGACCATGCTGTGTGTCGACTACAAGCTCCTGGCAAAGGTGTTGGCGGACCGTCTGGGCACAGCACTTGCTCATGTGGTCCATGTGGATCAGACTTGCGCAGTGGCGGGACGTTCGGTGAGATGGAATCTCCAGCTTATCCGGGACGCTGTTGCATGGGCGGAAGACAGGCAGCTACCGCTTATGGTGGTGAGCCTCGATCAGGCAAAGGCGTTTGACAGAGTTCACTGGGGTTTCATGTTTAGGGTTTTGAGCAGATTAGGGTTCACTGATAGGTTTGTAGGGTGGTTACGTGTATTGTACACAAGCGTGGGGAGCACAGTTTCGGTTAACGGTCACCTAGGGGAGGTTTTTAGGGTGCACGCAGGGGTCAGACAGGGGTGTCCGCTCTCACCACTGCTCTACATCCTTTACATGGAGCCCCTGGCGGCAGCCATTCGGGCTGACCCGGGTGTTAAGGGTTTTCTGATACCTGGCAGCGGAGGCCTACGGGTCAAACTGTCTCAGTACGCAGACGACACCACACTGCTGCTAGACAGCGATGCTTGCCTAACTCGATCCTTGGAGATTATCCAGAGCTTTGGGCGGGCAGCTGGCGCAAAACTAAACACCGCCAAGTCCTCATTGAAGTTCTTTGGGCGTTGGAAAGACAGGACGGACGTACCAGGTGGGCTTCCGCTCTGCGAAGGACCCCTGAAGGTATTGGGGGTCAGCTTTGAGATAGTCCATAGTGCCACGGTCAACTGGACCAGGCGTTTCTTGGCAGCCCAGAAAAAGCTTGCTCTCTGGAGAAGCAGGAAGCTGACTTTGATAGGGAAGGTACTTGTATTGAAGGTAGACGTTCTGCCATCTCTCCTCTATTTGGCATACATTTATCCTTTGCCTGTCAGCATGAGGAGGCCCCTAATGCGTCTCGTCTTCTCTTTCATCTGGGGAGGACGATACGAGTATGTGTCGAGGACCCGCATGATGGCTGCAATTGAAGCAGGAGGGAGAGATGTGCCACACCTCCCCCTGAAACTGGACTGCATTTTTGTTTCCTTTTTGTTTAGCCAGTTATCTGTTCCAGTGGCACATCCATCAGGACACTTCATGCGGCTATATTTCTCTTACCAGGCCAGGGGTGTGATAGCTTGGAGTAATCTAGCTCCCCGGGTGGAACAGCAGCCATGGCACTACCATCATGCAGCAAGGTGGCTGCGGGCACACCCTGAGGCCTCGGGAACAGGCGTGTTATTGAGCCACAGGGCACTTTACCAAGTCGCCAGGAAGGGAGTGGTAGCACCTGCAGTGGTCGGGACACCAGCAGGAGTTTGGTGGGGGATCCAACCGCGGGGCCTTGACAATGGGCTCAAGGACCTCAACTGGTTATGTCTCCACGGGTGCCTGCCGGTACGAGAGCTGCTTTATCGGCATGGTTTGACCAGAGCCCCCGTGTGCCCGAGGATTGGATGTCTACACGATGAGACCATTAGACATGTAATGTGGGACTGTACTTTTGCAAGCGAGGGGTGGAAAAGAGCAAATAAGTGGCTAGTACAGCTGGTCCCGGGGTTCCATTTAACTTGGAGTGTGGTGAAAAGAGGGGTGAGCTTGGGAAGGACAATGGTCCTCACATGGCTAATTGTAAGCCTTGTCAAGAGGGGCCTGTGGCGGGCGAGGCAAGACCTGGTGAACAACAAGGAAGTTAGCGTGGAGGGGGTGGTGAAGAGGATCGAGCTGGAGTTGAAGGGGAGAATAATGATGGACATCAGGAAGTGGGGGAAGCATGCCGCCTTGGAGAGGTGGAAGGGAGGACTTGGGTTAAGGGGGGTTCCTTTGGACTAGGTAGACTGACCTCATCCCTGAAAGTTGTCATTTGGTTTTGGTTTTTGGTTTGTTTATGTATTGGTAGAAGACCGAACTACAGATATGAGTTTGTATGCATTTGTGTTTGGTTTGTTGATGTATTGTGAAGAGAAATAACCACAGATATGAGTTTGTATTGTGCATGATCCTTTTCATAATAAAAAAGAAGACTTGGGTAATTTCAGGCCGATAACTCTCCTCTGCGCTGATTATAAGATCATCGCTAGAGTGTTGGCCGGACGACTCCGATCTGCTCTACCTCATGTGGTAAATGAGGATCAGACGTGTGGGGTGGAGGGGAGACGCATCCAATGGAATTTAGGGCTGGTGAGGGATTGCATTCACTGGGTGGAGGAACGTGGGGTGCCTCTGATGCTGGTGGGTTTGGACATGGAAAAGGCGTTTGATAGGGTGAACCAAGGTTTTTTGGCAGCTGTGTTAGAGAGGATGGGTTTTGGACCAATTTTTCGGAGGTGGTTAGGGATCATGTACACGGGGGTTGGGAGTAGGGTGGTTGTGAATGGGCATATGGGGGTTTTGGTGTCACAGCAGACAGGAGTGAGGCAAGGATGTCCACTCTCGCCACTGCTTTTTGTTATATATATTGAACCGCTAGCTGCAGCTATTCGGGCGGACACGGGCGTGAAGGGATTGCGCCTTCCAGGGGGTGGAGAGAGGGATTTGAGGATATCCCAGTACGCGGATGACATGACGCTCTTTTTAACAACAGAGGGCTCCTTGCTCCGTGCTTTGGACGTCTTGGGGTCCTTTTCAAAAGTATCCGGGGCAAGGGTCAATGTCGGAAAATCCAAGGTTAAATATTTTGGACCTTGGAAGGGGAGGGGAGGGGGGCTGTTTGGATTGTCGGAGTGCGAGGGTCCAATGAGAATACTGGGGGTGGATTTTGAAGACAGCGAGAGTGGGCCGCTGAACTGGAGGAGGCGCCTGGCAGCACTAAGGTCACGAATAGGACTGTGGAAGGCCCGACGTTTGTCTTTAACTGGGAGGGTTTTGGTGGTGAAAGCGGACATTTTGCCGTCAATGATTTACCTGGCGTACGTTTTCCCCCTGCCACCGGAGTATAGGAGAAGATTAGTGCGGGATGTTTTCTCCTTTGTGTGGGGGGGATACGAGTATGTGAGGAGGGGCTGGATGAGACAAGGGGTACCAGAGGGGGGAAGGGGAGTGCCTGATGTGCCACTTAAGTTAGATGTTCTTTTTTTTTCCTTTTGCTGCAACGGGGTGAAGTTCCCTAGTGGGCACTGGTACCATGTGCTGCTCATGTTTTGGCTATCCTTTCCTTTGAGGAAGTGGGTTAAATGGGAGAACTGGCGGCCAAAAGGGGAGGTTATGCCACCACACTACAGGCAGATGATGGGCTGGGCTAAAAGGCACAAGGAATGCGGGGAAGGTGACCTAGGCCTGGATCATCGGGAACTATACAAGGCAATAGTTGCAAAACAGGGACCTGTGAGAGTTTGCGGGGTGGGCAGGGAGGAGTGGCTGTTTGCGCAGCACAAGGAACTGCCAAACAGACTAAAGGACATCAACTGGCTATGTCTACATAAGAGGATGCCTGTGAGGGACACTTTATATAGGCATGGCCTGTCAAGGCTGCGCTCCTGCCCACGATTAGGTTGTGGCAGAGACGAGGACTTATCTCATGTATTTTGGGGATGTGGGTTTGCAAGAACAATGTGGGGAGAGCTGGGTTTTTTTTTTCCTAAACTGGGGGGACTGTCTTATGAGATGCTGATGCTGGGGGTGGGTCTGAGGGGACGGGGATGGGAGGGTTTTTTGTTGTGGTTGATTCTGTCAATAGGGAAGGCAGCACTGTGGGATGACAGAATGGCATTAATAAGAAGTAATGAGGTGAACAGGGTTGAAGGAGTGGTGGCGAAGGTGAGGGGGGAGGTGCGGCGGATGAAAAGGAGGGAGGAGGAGAGGCATGGGTACCATGCAGCCAAGGAGCGATGGAAGGGAGTGTTAGCTTAGGTAAGAGGGTGGGGAAGGGGGTTGCTATGGTATTGGGTGCATTGGTACAGTCTGTATGTTGTTGTTTGTTTTTTTTGTTGATGAAAATGACAATGTAATGTATTATTGTGTGTTGGTGTGGAATGTGTAATAAAAAAAAAAAAAAAAAAAAAAAAAAAAAAAATCTGTTCTTATCAGTTTAATATCTGATATGTCCTCTATACGAGGACTACATATTAATCCGATTTTTAGCTCTGGGAGATGAAAAAGGGGCTTGCTCCGTTCACTCCAAGCATCGACCCGGTATTGCAGCACCTCCGGGAACGGTGCACCCTTCAAATTGTGGAAAATAAAAGAAATGGTTACCTGAATCAGTGGTTTGGTGTTGGAAATGATTTCTGCTTTGAGTAAAACAAGTCTCACCTCCACATAGTTTTGAAGACTGAGGCTTTTGGCAAGTGACTTATGCTTACTCATCAATGGTGCCTTTGTTTTGCAAGTCTGAAATCACTGATTTTAAATTCACTGATCTGTGAAGACGGCGCCATCTGCGAACCGTCACCACAAATGCTGTGACTGGGAATACCGTCCCTGCCTCTGTCACCACCAACTCATACTTACCTGGCAGGGGAGATACCATGATCAAGAAGGTGGTTCACCCAGGGCGAGGCTCAGTCATTGCACTGCGACTGTGCTGACCACTGCGAATTCCCCAAATGTGGGAATCTCGACTGCATAATTTGTGGTAGTGGGGGACTGCGTTCGCGCTCTCCCCTGATATTGAAGTCAAAGAAAAACCAGATGTCCCGTTTAATCCTCACTGGAGTCTCCTGTGGAGCAGGTCTCAAATCAGCAAATCACTGTCTGAATCCAAAGTGAAATCAGCCACATTTCAGCAGGACTTTACACTTTTGCTTGTAAACAAATCAATGATTTTTTGATGGCTGGTGCTGGGGAATGGGTTTGGCATTGGACAACCGCAGCTCAACCAATCCCAACCACAAGAGGGATCACTGTTGCGACTGGGATATAAGGCTGCCTGCCACCTGATTCTGCAACTGACTTTGGTTTCTCTTCAATACGCATAAGTCTTTCGCCTTTTACTAAAGACTTCCGTGGAGAGGAACAACAATGAGTTGACCATATTTTTGGCAGGCTCTGCCAATTGGCGGAGCCTCATGTACTTGTGTGAAAAGAAAATTAGTTGGACAGAGGCTCCTGACAATGGAGCACAAAGTTGTGTTTACTTATCACTGGAGTCCCTAGTCTCAAATCACTGTCTGAATCCAAAGTGAAATCAACCAGATTTCAGCAGGATTTTACAGGGATTAATCATCACTGCACTGGAGTCTCCAGTGGAGCACGTCTCAAATCAGCAAATCACTGTCTGAATTCATTGTGAAATCAACAAGATTTTCAGCAGGACTTTGCAGTGATTAATCGTCACTGGAGTCTCTAGTGGAGCCTTGCAGCAAGTCTCAAATCACTGTCTGAAACAACAGTGAAATCAACCAGATTTCAGCAGGAGTTTACTCTTTTGCTTGTAAACAAATCAATGATTTTCGCGGACGGGGGCAGCGTGGGGAGTGGGTTGCTAAGTAGCAAGCGACTGCTACGCCCAGTTGAAAGGACCGCACCCCGACAATTGAGCAATGTGCTGGTACGTTGGGTCTGCAAACAAACAGTTAGGTGTTATCGCTTCTCGGCCTTTTGGCTAAGATCAAGTGTAGTATCTGTTCTTATCAGTTTAATATCTGATATGTCCTCTATACGAGGACTACATATTAATCCGATTTTTAGCTCTGGGAGATGAAAAAGGGGCTTGCTCCGTTCACTCCAAGCATCGACCCGGTATTGCAGCACCTCCGGGAACGGTGAACCCTTCAATTTGTGGAAAATAAAAGAAATGGTTACCTGAATCAGTGGTTTGGTGTTGGAAATGATTTCTGCTTTGAGTAAAACAAGTCTCACCTCCACATAGTTTTGAAGACTGAGGCTTTTGGCAAGTGACTTATGCTTACTCATCAATGGTGCCTTTGTTTTGCAAGTCTGAAATCACTGATTTTAAATTCACTGATCTGTGAAGACGGCGCCATCTGCGAACCGTCACCACAAATGCTGTGACTGGGAATACCGTCCCTGCCTCTGTCACCACCAACTCATACTTACCTGGCAGGGGAGATACCATGATCAAGAAGGTGGTTCACCCAGGGCGAGGCTCAGTCATTGCACTGCGACTGTGCTGACCACTGCGAATTTCCCCAAATGTGGGAATCTCGACTGCATAATTTGTGGTAGTGGGGGACTGCGTTCGCGCTCTCCCCTGATATTGAAGTCAAAGAAAAACCAGATGTCCCGTTTAATCCTCACTGGAGTCTCCAGTGGAGCAAGTCTCAAATCAGCACTGTCTGAATCCAAAGTGAAATCAACCAGATTTCAGCAGGATTTTACAGGGATTAATCATCACTGCACTGGAGTCTCCAGTGGAGGGAGTCTATAATCAGCAAATCACTGTCTGAATCCAAAGTGAAATCAACCAGATTTCAGGATGAATCATCACTGCACTGGAGTCTCCAGTGGAGCAAGTCTCAAATCAGCAAATCACTGTCTGAATCCAAAGTGAAATCAGCCACATTTCAGCAGGACTTTACACTTTTGCTTGTAAACAAATCAATGATTTTTTGATGGCTGGTGCTGGGGAATGGGTTTGGCATTGGACAACCGCAGCTCAACCAATCCCAACCACAAGAGGGATCACTGTTGCGACTGGGATATAAGGCTGCCTGCCACCTGATTCTGCAACTGACTTTGGTTTCTCTTCAATACGCATAAGTCTTTCGCCTTTTACTAAAGACTTCCGTGGAGAGGAACAACAATGAGTTGACCATATTTTTGGCAGGCTCTGCCAATTGGCGGAGCCTCATGTACTTGTGTGAAAAGAAAATTAGTTGGACAGAGGCTCCTGACAATGGAGCACAAAGTTGTGTTTACTTATCACTGGAGTCCCTAGTCTCAAATCACTGTCTGAATCCAAAGTGAAATCAACCAGATTTCAGCAGGATTTTACAGGGATTAATCATCACTGCACTGGAGTCTCCAGTGGAGCACGTCTCAAATCAGCAAATCACTGTCTGAATTCATTGTGAAATCAACAAGATTTTCAGCAGGACTTTGCAGTGATTAATCGTCACTGGAGTCTCTAGTGGAGCCTTGCAGCAAGTCTCAAATCACTGTCTGAAACAACAGTGAAATCAACCAGATTTCAGCAGGAGTTTACTCTTTTGCTTGTAAACAAATCAATGATTTTCGCGGACGGGGGCAGCGTGGGGAGTGGGTTGCTAAGTAGCAAGCGACTGCTACGCCCAGTTGAAAGGACCGCACCCCGACAATTGAGCAATGTGCTGGTACGTTGGGTCTGCAAACAAACAGTTAGGTGTTATCGCTTCTCGGCCTTTTGGCTAAGATCAAGTGTAGTAGCTGTTTTTGGCCACAAAAGCCAAGCGTTCGAGAACTGAACAATGGCTATGACACCCCACGAGCAGCCGATCCCAAGGGTCGGGCTGAGATATACTTTAAGGTTTCGAGCTACGAAAGAAGACGACCAAGTCCTGTCGAGAGTTTTTTTTGGAAAGCAAGTAATCATGGGACAGCTGCATTTGATGGTGCAGGATGTTTTGTGTATCCAGTGGAACCAGCAGGAAAAAGCCTTCGACGTTACCCTTGGGAGCGAGGACATCTACAGAAGGGTGTCTGAAATCTGCAGAAAGGATGCGAAGGTGAGCCCTCTTGCCTACTATGAAGTCCTGAACCTCGACAGACCGAACTTCAGAACAGTGTCAGTCCATATGTACAACCCTTTTGTGACTGATGAAGCCTTAGTTTCATTCCTGGGCCGCTACGGGGAAGTAGCAACTGCAGCCCGGCATGTAAAGGATCCCCTCGGTTTTTGGACCGGCCGTCGGCAGTTCCAGGTCCTGCTGAATCCAGACCCGACAGGGCCGGATGGGCTACAACACCCCCCTGCTTTTTTTAGTCTTGGGGGAGACCGAGGATACTGTTTCTATAACCGCCAGCCAGCCTTCTGCCGAAAATGCAGACGGTCTGGCCACTCGGAGACAGGCTGCACAGGAGAAAGTTGCCGCTTTTGTGGGCAAACAGGACACGCGGCCAAGGACTGCACTGTCCCTAAAAACTGCCATGGATGCGGAGGGTCGGACCACCTCTATAGAAGCTGTCCCAGCCGCAAGAGGACCTTTTCTGAAGTAACCAGACAAACGGGAGTCTCCAACAGAACTTTGGAGCAGGGGAAGGGATCCAAGACATCGCAGAATTCCGAGGAGGGGCCACTACAGATGGGGTCCGGAGCAGAAACCACAGAGGGAGAAGGGAAGACCGCATTGCAGGAGGAAGGGGCAGTATTGGAGGATGAGGTAGCTCGGGCAGCAGACCAGGGCGTGATGGAGGAGTTTCCTGAGCTTACACTTGGTGCATCATTCCCCACAATGAAGCAAGGGGTCCGAAAGCTCTCAGAGGTTTTTGAAGAGCAGGCACCTGAGTATGAAGAGGGTGCGGAGGAGGAACGCAGCAAAAAAAACAAAAGGAAGAAGAAGGATGCGGTGGCCAAAAAGGAGGGGATTGACTGCAGTAGAAGAGAGGAAGCTGTGAAGCCAGGGAAGTCCACTGACGAGGTGCAAGAAGGTGGAACTCAGGAGGAACTACAGGGCCCAAATGGGAATGTTGCAGTAGAGGGGGAGGAACAGTGCATGGAGGAAGGGGCCGTTTTGACGGCTGAAAGGCTGGGGATTGATTTCGATCTCCCCCAAGGTTTGCTCATGTTGTCACCCCCGTATGGGGTGGACATATATGACGGGCCTAGTCGACCGGTAAACTCACCCAACACAGTGCCCCTTTCCTGGGCTGAAGAGATGGACAAAGACACATCCTACACCCAGTAGGAGTCTGAACTTTGCTTTATGGCTTCGTTTAAGGTACTGTCTTTGAACACAAGGGGAATGAGGAATATAGTGAAAAGGAGGACTGTTTTTGATTTTGTGAACACACTCCAAGCCGACATTTGTTTTTTGCAGGAGGTTCATTTACGGGATGCTGGGGACATCCAAACCTTTGCAAAGGAGTGGACCAAAGGGGACTCAGTCTGGAGTGTAGGGGGGGTCCACGCTACTGGGGTGGGCATTTTATTTGGTTCTAAAGAAATTATGGTGGAGGCATCCTTTGTTATTGTCCAGGGGAGGATAATGGGTACAGACGTGACATGGGGCACAGTCAAGCTTAGGGTTATTGTGGTTTATGGGCCACAATCAGCAACCGAGAGGAAGGACATGATCGGCCAAGTGGAACCACACCTTGCCACTAGCAGGCAGGTTATTTTAGGGGGTGACTTAAATGTCGAGCTAGGTAGAGGGGGGATACCAGTGACGTTTTTATCACCAATTTAATGGCCAAGCATGGCTTAGTAGATGGTTTGAAGGGGGTTAAACCACATGCGCTAGGTCCTACGTGGCGGAACTCAAGGGGCGCAGCGAAGCGTCTGGACTACATTTTTACCTCGAGGTCTTTGAGTTTACTGGCAGGCAGAGTGCTCCCCGTGTTTTTCTCTGACCATGATGGAGTACTGCTGGAGGTGCGCTCATGTGCACCAGTTTTTGGGTCCGGTTTCTGGCGTCTTAACATTAACATCTTGGAGGAGGAGGTGTTCATTAAAGATTTCCGCCTGTTTTTCAGAGGTCTGGTGGGTTTAAGGCCGATGTGTCCTGGAGCTATTGAGTGGTGGGAGGTTGCCAAAGAGAGGATAAAGGCCTTTTGTGTACGATACAGCAAAAGAAAGGCAAGGTGGGGAAAGAGAGAAGCGCTTCGCCTACAGCGACTACTCGAGCTTGAGTACACTAGGGGGAACTCGGACGGCACTTTAAACCAGCAGGCTTGCGACTCCCTCAAATCGCAGCTTAGAGAGGTTTTTGAGTCAAAAGCCAGAGCCTACCTGTTGCAGTCACGTGAAAAATTCATTGAAAGTTTTGAAACATGTTCAGCTTCTTTCTTCAGCTCAATAAGGGCTGACAGGGCAAAACGGGTAGTGACCGGGGTTAGGGACGAGCAGGGTAGGATTGTGTCGGATAGGGTGCAGATGGTGCGGGCCGCCACTGACTACTACCGCACAGCGTTCTCAGAGAAGGAGATAGACGTAGGTAGTGGGGAGGTCTTTCTGGATTTGTTGACCCAGCGAGTGCCCTTGAACATAGCACAGACACTAGATGCCCCGCTCACCCTTGAAGAACTCGAGGGTGCTCTCAACAGGATGAACAGGCGAAAGGTGCCAGGTATCGACGGGCTACCGGCAGAATTTTATCTAAAATTTTGGGACATTCTGGGCCCTGTATTGTTGGAGATCCTTTCCGCAGTACTCCGCACAGGTGCGATGGGAGGGTCTTTGGCCACTGGAGTTATCTCTCTTCTTTTTAAGAAGGGGGATCCAACCGACCTAGGGAACTGGCGGCCACTGACCATGCTGTGTGTCGACTACAAGCTCCTGGCAAAGGTGTTGGCGGACCGTCTGGGCACAGCACTTGCTCATGTGGTCCATGTGGATCAGACTTGCGCAGTGGCGGGACGTTCGGTGAGATGGAATCTCCAGCTTATCCGGGACGCTGTTGCATGGGCGGAAGACAGGCAGCTACCGCTTATGGTGGTGAGCCTCGATCAGGCAAAGGCGTTTGACAGAGTTCACTGGGGTTTCATGTTTAGGGTTTTGAGCAGATTAGGGTTCACTGATAGGTTTGTAGGGTGGTTACGTGTATTGTACACAAGCGTGGGGAGCACAGTTTCGGTTAACGGTCACCTAGGGGAGGTTTTTAGGGTGCACGCAGGGGTCAGACAGGGGTGTCCGCTCTCACCACTGCTCTACATCCTTTACATGGAGCCCCTGGCGGCAGCCATTCGGGCTGACCCGGGTGTTAAGGGTTTTCTGATACCTGGCAGCGGAGGCCTACGGGTCAAACTGTCTCAGTACGCAGACGACACCACACTGCTGCTAGACAGCGATGCTTGCCTAACTCGATCCTTGGAGATTATCCAGAGCTTTGGGCGGGCAGCTGGCGCAAAACTAAACACCGCCAAGTCCTCATTGAAGTTCTTTGGGCGTTGGAAAGACAGGACGGACGTACCAGGTGGGCTTCCGCTCTGCGAAGGACCCCTGAAGGTATTGGGGGTCAGCTTTGAGATAGTCCATAGTGCCACGGTCAACTGGACCAGGCGTTTCTTGGCAGCCCAGAAAAAGCTTGCTCTCTGGAGAAGCAGGAAGCTGACTTTGATAGGGAAGGTACTTGTATTGAAGGTAGACGTTCTGCCATCTCTCCTCTATTTGGCATACATTTATCCTTTGCCTGTCAGCATGAGGAGGCCCCTAATGCGTCTCGTCTTCTCTTTCATCTGGGGAGGACGATACGAGTATGTGTCGAGGACCCGCATGATGGCTGCAATTGAAGCAGGAGGGAGAGATGTGCCACACCTCCCCCTGAAACTGGACTGCATTTTTGTTTCCTTTTTGTTTAGCCAGTTATCTGTTCCAGTGGCACATCCATCAGGACACTTCATGCGGCTATATTTCTCTTACCAGGCCAGGGGTGTGATAGCTTGGAGTAATCTAGCTCCCCGGGTGGAACAGCAGCCATGGCACTACCATCATGCAGCAAGGTGGCTGCGGGCACACCCTGAGGCCTCGGGAACAGGCGTGTTATTGAGCCACAGGGCACTTTACCAAGTCGCCAGGAAGGGAGTGGTAGCACCTGCAGTGGTCGGGACACCAGCAGGAGTTTGGTGGGGGATCCAACCGCGGGGCCTTGACAATGGGCTCAAGGACCTCAACTGGTTATGTCTCCACGGGTGCCTGCCGGTACGAGAGCTGCTTTATCGGCATGGTTTGACCAGAGCCCCCGTGTGCCCGAGGATTGGATGTCTACACGATGAGACCATTAGACATGTAATGTGGGACTGTACTTTTGCAAGCGAGGGGTGGAAAAGAGCAAATAAGTGGCTAGTACAGCTGGTCCCGGGGTTCCATTTAACTTGGAGTGTGGTGAAAAGAGGGGTGAGCTTGGGAAGGACAATGGTCCTCACATGGCTAATTGTAAGCCTTGTCAAGAGGGGCCTGTGGCGGGCGAGGCAAGACCTGGTGAACAACAAGGAAGTTAGCGTGGAGGGGGTGGTGAAGAGGATCGAGCTGGAGTTGAAGGGGAGAATAATGATGGACATCAGGAAGTGGGGGAAGCATGCCGCCTTGGAGAGGTGGAAGGGAGGACTTGGGTTAAGGGGGGTTCCTTTGGACTAGGTAGACTGACCTCATCCCTGAAAGTTGTCATTTGGTTTTGGTTTTTGGTTTGTTTATGTATTGGTAGAAGACCGAACTACAGATATGAGTTTGTATGCATTTGTGTTTGGTTTGTTGATGTATTGTGAAGAGAAATAACCACAGATATGAGTTTGTATTGTGCATGATCCTTTTCATAATAAAAAAGAAGACTTGGGTAATTTCAGGCCGATAACTCTCCTCTGCGCTGATTATAAGATCATCGCTAGAGTGTTGGCCGGACGACTCCGATCTGCTCTACCTCATGTGGTAAATGAGGATCAGACGTGTGGGGTGGAGGGGAGACGCATCCAATGGAATTTAGGGCTGGTGAGGGATTGCATTCACTGGGTGGAGGAACGTGGGGTGCCTCTGATGCTGGTGGGTTTGGACATGGAAAAGGCGTTTGATAGGGTGAACCAAGGTTTTTTGGCAGCTGTGTTAGAGAGGATGGGTTTTGGACCAATTTTTCGGAGGTGGTTAGGGATCATGTACACGGGGGTTGGGAGTAGGGTGGTTGTGAATGGGCATATGGGGGTTTTGGTGTCACAGCAGACAGGAGTGAGGCAAGGATGTCCACTCTCGCCACTGCTTTTTGTTATATATATTGAACCGCTAGCTGCAGCTATTCGGGCGGACACGGGCGTGAAGGGATTGCGCCTTCCAGGGGGTGGAGAGAGGGATTTGAGGATATCCCAGTACGCGGATGACATGACGCTCTTTTTAACAACAGAGGGCTCCTTGCTCCGTGCTTTGGACGTCTTGGGGTCCTTTTCAAAAGTATCCGGGGCAAGGGTCAATGTCGGAAAATCCAAGGTTAAATATTTTGGACCTTGGAAGGGGAGGGGAGGGGGGCTGTTTGGATTGTCGGAGTGCGAGGGTCCAATGAGAATACTGGGGGTGGATTTTGAAGACAGCGAGAGTGGGCCGCTGAACTGGAGGAGGCGCCTGGCAGCACTAAGGTCACGAATAGGACTGTGGAAGGCCCGACGTTTGTCTTTAACTGGGAGGGTTTTGGTGGTGAAAGCGGACATTTTGCCGTCAATGATTTACCTGGCGTACGTTTTCCCCCTGCCACCGGAGTATAGGAGAAGATTAGTGCGGGATGTTTTCTCCTTTGTGTGGGGGGGATACGAGTATGTGAGGAGGGGCTGGATGAGACAAGGGGTACCAGAGGGGGGAAGGGGAGTGCCTGATGTGCCACTTAAGTTAGATGTTCTTTTTTTTTCCTTTTGCTGCAACGGGGTGAAGTTCCCTAGTGGGCACTGGTACCATGTGCTGCTCATGTTTTGGCTATCCTTTCCTTTGAGGAAGTGGGTTAAATGGGAGAACTGGCGGCCAAAAGGGGAGGTTATGCCACCACACTACAGGCAGATGATGGGCTGGGCTAAAAGGCACAAGGAATGCGGGGAAGGTGACCTAGGCCTGGATCATCGGGAACTATACAAGGCAATAGTTGCAAAACAGGGACCTGTGAGAGTTTGCGGGGTGGGCAGGGAGGAGTGGCTGTTTGCGCAGCACAAGGAACTGCCAAACAGACTAAAGGACATCAACTGGCTATGTCTACATAAGAGGATGCCTGTGAGGGACACTTTATATAGGCATGGCCTGTCAAGGCTGCGCTCCTGCCCACGATTAGGTTGTGGCAGAGACGAGGACTTATCTCATGTATTTTGGGGATGTGGGTTTGCAAGAACAATGTGGGGAGAGCTGGGTTTTTTTTTTCCTAAACTGGGGGGACTGTCTTATGAGATGCTGATGCTGGGGGTGGGTCTGAGGGGACGGGGATGGGAGGGTTTTTTGTTGTGGTTGATTCTGTCAATAGGGAAGGCAGCACTGTGGGATGACAGAATGGCATTAATAAGAAGTAATGAGGTGAACAGGGTTGAAGGAGTGGTGGCGAAGGTGAGGGGGGAGGTGCGGCGGATGAAAAGGAGGGAGGAGGAGAGGCATGGGTACCATGCAGCCAAGGAGCGATGGAAGGGAGTGTTAGCTTAGGTAAGAGGGTGGGGAAGGGGGTTGCTATGGTATTGGGTGCATTGGTACAGTCTGTATGTTGTTGTTTGTTTTTTTTGTTGATGAAAATGACAATGTAATGTATTATTGTGTGTTGGTGTGGAATGTGTAATAAAAAAAAAAAAAAAAAAAAAAAAAAAAAAAATCTGTTCTTATCAGTTTAATATCTGATATGTCCTCTATACGAGGACTACATATTAATCCGATTTTTAGCTCTGGGAGATGAAAAAGGGGCTTGCTCCGTTCACTCCAAGCATCGACCCGGTATTGCAGCACCTCCGGGAACGGTGCACCCTTCAAATTGTGGAAAATAAAAGAAATGGTTACCTGAATCAGTGGTTTGGTGTTGGAAATGATTTCTGCTTTGAGTAAAACAAGTCTCACCTCCACATAGTTTTGAAGACTGAGGCTTTTGGCAAGTGACTTATGCTTACTCATCAATGGTGCCTTTGTTTTGCAAGTCTGAAATCACTGATTTTAAATTCACTGATCTGTGAAGACGGCGCCATCTGCGAACCGTCACCACAAATGCTGTGACTGGGAATACCGTCCCTGCCTCTGTCACCACCAACTCATACTTACCTGGCAGGGGAGATACCATGATCAAGAAGGTGGTTCACCCAGGGCGAGGCTCAGTCATTGCACTGCGACTGTGCTGACCACTGCGAATTCCCCAAATGTGGGAATCTCGACTGCATAATTTGTGGTAGTGGGGGACTGCGTTCGCGCTCTCCCCTGATATTGAAGTCAAAGAAAAACCAGATGTCCCGTTTAATCCTCACTGGAGTCTCCTGTGGAGCAGGTCTCAAATCAGCAAATCACTGTCTGAATCCAAAGTGAAATCAGCCACATTTCAGCAGGACTTTACACTTTTGCTTGTAAACAAATCAATGATTTTTTGATGGCTGGTGCTGGGGAATGGGTTTGGCATTGGACAACCGCAGCTCAACCAATCCCAACCACAAGAGGGATCACTGTTGCGACTGGGATATAAGGCTGCCTGCCACCTGATTCTGCAACTGACTTTGGTTTCTCTTCAATACGCATAAGTCTTTCGCCTTTTACTAAAGACTTCCGTGGAGAGGAACAACAATGAGTTGACCATATTTTTGGCAGGCTCTGCCAATTGGCGGAGCCTCATGTACTTGTGTGAAAAGAAAATTAGTTGGACAGAGGCTCCTGACAATGGAGCACAAAGTTGTGTTTACTTATCACTGGAGTCCCTAGTCTCAAATCACTGTCTGAATCCAAAGTGAAATCAACCAGATTTCAGCAGGATTTTACAGGGATTAATCATCACTGCACTGGAGTCTCCAGTGGAGCACGTCTCAAATCAGCAAATCACTGTCTGAATTCATTGTGAAATCAACAAGATTTTCAGCAGGACTTTGCAGTGATTAATCGTCACTGGAGTCTCTAGTGGAGCCTTGCAGCAAGTCTCAAATCACTGTCTGAAACAACAGTGAAATCAACCAGATTTCAGCAGGAGTTTACTCTTTTGCTTGTAAACAAATCAATGATTTTCGCGGACGGGGGCAGCGTGGGGAGTGGGTTGCTAAGTAGCAAGCGACTGCTACGCCCAGTTGAAAGGACCGCACCCCGACAATTGAGCAATGTGCTGGTACGTTGGGTCTGCAAACAAACAGTTAGGTGTTATCGCTTCTCGGCCTTTTGGCTAAGATCAAGTGTAGTGGTTGCTGCTAAAGCTGTGCGGTGTATGGAGCTTGGTGGATAAAGTTGCTGGAGTCCCGTCCTCACACAGGCTATCATGTCTGCAGGACTTAGGAACTCGGTGCGATTCACTTGGAAGGTTAAAGAAGATGAGAAACATGGGAAGAGGGAATGGTTCGTGCGTACGGTCGTGGTGGGAGCACTGAAGATTGACCCCGCCCACGTATACTGCCTGCAGTGGAATGCAGCAGGAGGTGGTTTTGACCTGACTCTACACAGCCAAGCAGTGTATGAGAGGGTGATGGAGACAGCGAGGGAAAAGGCGGAAGAAGAGCCCTTTTCAAAGTTTCGGGTGGAGGCTCTTTGCAAGAGGAACTTGAAGATTGTGACGGTCCACATGTACAACCCATACGTGGGGGACGAGACGGTCATATCCTGGTTGTCGAGGTATGGGAAGGTGGAGTCGGCGGTGAGATACCTGAGGGACAGTTTCGGCATCTGGTCAGGGCGGAGACAATTCAAAGTTCTCCTCGAGGACAACCCCGGCGGAGGCGGTGGGCTGCGGCATCCTCCAGCCTACTTCAGCATTGGTGAGGACAGGGGTTTCCTCTTTTACTCCGGCCAGCCCAGTTTCTGCAGGCAATGCCGCAGCTTTGGGCACATGGCGACGGACTGCACCGAAGGGCGATGCCGGAACTGTGGTGGAAGGGGACACAGCGTGGCCACGTGCGGGGCCCCAAAGACGTGCCATGGATGCGGAGGAGAGGGGCACATTGTCCGCGACTGCACAACCACAACCCGTAGCTACGCAGAGGTAGCAGTGCAGGGGGAGGTCTCTGTCCTCACCCCGTTGGAGGAGGCACTACAGTCGCTCTCTGGAGAGGAGGGAAGGGCTGCTGCACGGGACGAGTCTGCGACTGACCACATCGGCGCAAACGAAACGGAGGAGCGGATGGACACACAAGTGGTTGTGAGCCTGGGAGACTCTCTGCCACTGGTGGGGTCCTGGGCAGACTGTGTGATCAGCTCGGAGGAGGAGGACACCAGGAAAGAGACAATCCAGGGGGTCAGGAAGAGGAGCAGTTCGTCCAGGGGTGAGCAGGCTGAGTCTTCGGCAGAAGCAACCGAGGCTGGACCACAGGTGCACAGGTCGAGAAGGAGGAAGAAGAAGCTGGCAGACGGCCGTGCGATGGGGGAGATCCGGGAACCCCCAGGATCCGAGTCGGAGGGTAGGAGCCAACAGGCTTCTGTGGAGATTTCATCGGGTGGTGCAGGAATGGAGAAAACCGGGGGGACTCCGCGGAGGGAGCCGCCCCAGGACGTTTCTCAAAGCCCGGTACTGCAGGAATATGTTGCCAACAATGATCAACTGGAAGATGGTTGCTTGCCAACAGAGGGTAAAGGGGGGGGGGGGGGGGGCACATTTGTGAAGTATTGAATGGCCTTGTTTTCAGTGGTGACCATAAATGTCAGGGGTATGAGAAATATTGTGAAAAGGGCGAGTGTTTTCCAATACCTGTTACAGACGCCCCTACATGTTTGCTTTCTGCAGGAAGTGCATCTAAAGGATGGTGGGGATGTCAGGGAGTTTTCGGAGGGCTGGCTCAAGGGTGAGTCGAGATGGGGTGTAGGGGGGGTACACTCCTCAGGGGTGGGAATCCTGTTTGGAAATAAAGATTTCCAGGTCCGGGACAGCTTCTCAGTAGTGCAGGGGAGGGTACTGGTGGTGGATGCATTATGGAGGGGGGTTTTCTTTAGATTTATCAATGTGTATGCACCAGCGGAGCCGAAAGGACGTAAGGCCCTTTTTATTGCACTTAAGGAGGTGTGTGTCACGAATAAGGTGGTGGTTCTAGGGGGGGATTTCAACGTCTCTTTGGAGGGGACAGGGGATTTCAGTCGGCCGTATTTGGAAGAGGTGGTGCAGGCTTTCATGCTGAAGGATGGGTACAGGGCAGTCGAGCCGGCAAGGGAGGGCATCACTTGGTCGAATACACGGGGTTCCCGTACTCGGATTGATTTTGTTTTTGTGCCTGCTGTGGCTGCTGTACGGAGGGCCGTTGTGGGACCAGTGTGGTTCTCAGACCACAACCAACTTGAGGTGGCCTTTTCGGTGGCGGCCCCAATTTTTGGAAGGGGTTACTGGAAGTTGAATTGTGGGGTTTTGGAGGAGGAGGCTTTCCGTAGAGCCTTCACTTTACACTATGAGGGGTGGGTCTCACTGAAGCCTTTTTTTGACAATATTGTGGAGTGGTGGGAATATGTGAAGGTAAACGCCAGGGAGTTGACGGTGGGATATTGTTCACAACGAGCGAGGGAGGAGAAGGGGGGGTTTAGGAGGCTCCAAAGGGAGCTGCAGGCTATGATGGAGGCGGAGAACAAGGGGGAAAGAAGGGATAAGCAGAGGGAGAGGGAGGTGAGGGGGAATTTGGGCCTATACTTTAAGGGAAAAGCTGATGGGTTACTGAGGAGATGTGGGAGGGAATCCATCAATGTAGCAGAGACCTGTTCGCCCATGTTTTTTAAACAGGTGAGGGCTGCCCGGGCAAGAGCGTGCATTCCGGGGCTACGGGGGAAGGATGGTGACCTTGTCTCAGATCCGGAGGGGATGGTTGGGGTTGCCTCCAATTTTTTTGGGGACGCCATGGGGCCACAAGAGGTGGAAGAACCGGAGGAAGGAGGTTTTTTGAAGGGGCTTGAGGCTAGGGTGCCAAGGGAAGTGGTGGAGGCCCTAGAACGCCCGGTGGGTCTCGCAGAGTTGGAGGGAGCTATGAAAGGTTTGGGAGGGGGAAAGGTGCCGGGGATTGATGGGTTACCAAAAGAATTTTATGCGGCGTTCTGGGGGATCCTGGGGAAGGATTTTTTAGAAGTGGTGGGTGCAGTGCTGGAAGGGGGGCTGTTGGGGAGGACAATGAGGGAGGGGGTGTTGATCTTGCTACATAAAAAAGGGGAAAAAGAAGACTTGGGTAATTTCAGGCCGATAACTCTTCTCTGTGCTGATTATAAGATCATCGCTAGAGTGTTGGCCGGACGACTCCGATCTGCTCTACCTCATGTGGTAAATGAGGATCAGACGTGTGGGGTGGAGGGGAGACGCATCCAATGGAATTTAGGGCTGGTGAGGGATTGCATTCACTGGGTGGAGGAACGTGGGGTCCCTCTGATGCTGGTGGGGTTGGACATGGAAAAGGCGTTTGATAGGGTGAACCAAGGTTTTTTGGCAGCTGTGTTAGAGAGGATGGGTTTTGGACCAATTTTTCGGAGGTGGTTAGGGATCATGTACACGGGGGTTGGGAGTAGGGTGGTTGTGAATGGGCATATGGGGGTTTTGGTGTCACAGCAGACGGGAGTGAGGCAAGGATGTCCACTCTCGCCACTGCTTTTTGTTATATATATTGAACCGCTAGCTGCAGCTATTCGGGCGGACGCGGGCGTGAAGGGATTGCGCCTTCCAGGGGGTGGAGAGAGGGATTTGAGGATATCCCAGTACGCGGATGACATGACGCTCTTTTTAACAACGAAGGGCTCCTTGCTCCGTGCTTTGGACGTCTTGGGGTCCTTTTCAAAAGTATCCGGGGCAAGGGTCAATGTCGGAAAATCCAAGGTTAAATATTTTGGACCTTGGAAGGGGAGGGGAGGGGGGCTGTTTGGATTGTCGGAGTGCGAGGGTCCAATGAGAATACTGGGGGTGGATTTTGAAGACAGCGAGAGTGGGCCGCTGAACTGGAGGAGGCGCCTGGCAGCACTAAGGTCACGAATAGGACTGTGGAAGGCCCGACGTTTGTCTTTAACTGGGAGGGTTTTGGTGGTGAAAGCGGACATTTTGCCGTCAATGATTTACCTGGCGTACGTTTTCCCCCTGCCACCGGAGTATAGGAGAAGATTAGTGCGGGATGTTTTCTCCTTTGTGTGGGGGGGATACGAGTATGTGAGGAGGGGCTGGATGAGACAAGGGGTACCAGAGGGGGGAAGGGGAGTGCCTGATGTGCCACTTAACCCTCCTGTTGTCCTCGGGTCAAAATGACCCGCCACTGTGTTAAAAAACCCCAAAAATACCCCTAAACAATATTTTTTTTACTTGAAATTTTATGACTTTTCCTAGATTGGCCCCAACAGTAGAAAAAGTGAAAGGTTGCTTTTATTCACATTTCCATGTAAGCTGTACAAAAAAAGGTACAAAGATGGTCTTCGGGTCAAAATGACCCATGAGGCAAATAGAGTTGAAATCAAGGTCACACAGTTATTTACACACCACAGAATGTTACAATGTTTCAGTTGTGTCTCAGATCAATCAGTAGCAGAAGTAACCAAGACAAATCAGGTGGTCCTCTCACAGACTGCTGTCCAAAGGTCGTTGTCCTCTCCGGCAGTATATGCCCAGCAAGCCAGCAAAATATGGGATCAAGTCATGGGTGGCTTGCGATGCCAAATCAAGCTATGCTTGGAAAATGCAAGTCTATACCGGGAAGCCGACCAGTGGACGCCCAGAGAAGAACCAGTGGATGCGAGTTGTGCTTGATGTGACAGAGGGACTGAGGGGTCACAATGTGACATGTGACAGAGGGACTGAGGGGGCACAATGTGACATGTGACAGTTTCTTCATCTCGTGTAAACTTGGACAGCAGCTCCTGAAGAGGAAGATCACCATGGTTGGTGCAGTTCGAAAGAACAAGCCTGAGCTCCCACCTGCACTGCTTGCGTCAAAGAGAAGAGAGGTCTTATCATCAAAGTTCGCCTTCACTCCCACCACCGCTCTAGTTTCTTACCTCCCAAAGAAAAACAAGAATGTAGTTCTTCTGAGCACACTGCACACAGACGGTGACATTAGCGATCGTGACGACAGGAAGCCAGTCATCATCTTGAACTACAACCGCAACAAAGGGTGTCCAGGACAACCTGGATAAGGTGATTGGAACATACAGCTGCAGAAAGATGACTGCCTGGTGGCCCCTGGCCATCGTCCACAACATCATTGATGTTTCCTCCCACAATGCCTTTGTGATTTGGAGAGAGATCAACCCGACCTGGATGTCTCGTAAGCAGAGCAAGAGAAGGGTGTTCCTGGAGCAGGTAGGAAAGGCTCTTGTAACTCCACTCATTGAAAGAAGGAAGCATGTCCCCTGCACAGAAGTCTCAGCAGAAGTTGTGAAAGCTATTCAGAGTGCAGGAGCTCCTGATCAACCTGAGGATCCAGCTACTACAGCCACTTCCCCAGCTAGGGCAAGTAAGAGGAAGAGATGTCAGTTCTGCCCTCAAAAGAAGGACTGTAAAACACATACTGTGTGCTGCAGGTGTAAAAAATATATCTGCAAAGGCGGTACACTTGCATACTGCCCTACATGTGCTAATAGGTTGAATTGGTTATGTTATTTTTCATATTTTTGTAGTGTACATTGTCCTAAATTGTTCAAGAGAAAAACAAGAAAGAAACTGAGTCATTGGGATGAATAAAGATTTTTCTTTTCTTAAGCTATACAAATAAAGTGAAGAGGGAAAACTGAGGTAGTCACACATTTTGTGGTGAATGACAAGTTGTTTCTTCAAGCAAGATGAAATTTGGTGTTTAAAATTTAATTAAGCTGCTTATATGGGGGGTTTAGTGAAGACGGGTCATTTTGACCCGGAGGACACGGGGTGTATACAGGAAATGAGGACAACAGGAGGGTTAAGTTAGATGTTCTTTTCTTTTCCTTTTGCTGCAACGGGGTGAAGTTCCCTAGTAGGCACTGGTACCATGTGCTGCTCATGTTTTGGCTATCCTTTCCTTTGAGGAAGTGGGTTAAATGGGAGAACGGGCGGCCAAAAGGGGAGGTTATGCCACCACACTACAGGCAGATGATGGGCTGGGCTAAAAGGCACAAGGAATGCGGGGAAGGTGACCTAGGCCTGGATCATCGGGAACTATACAAGGCAATAGTTGCAAAACAGGGACCTGTGAGAGTTTGCGGGGTGGGCAGGGAGGAGTGGCTGTTTGCGCAGCACAAGGAACTGCCAAACAGACTAAAGGACATCAACTGGCTATGTCTACATAAGAGGATGCCTGTGAGGGACACTTTATATAGGCATGGCCTGTCAAGGCTGCGCTCCTGCCCACGATTAGGTTGTGGCAGAGACGAGGACTTATCTCATGTATTTTGGGGATGTGGGTTTGCAAGAACAATGTGGGGAGAGCTGGGTTTTTTTTTTCCTAAACTGGGGGGACTGTGTTATGAGATGCTGATGCTGGGGGTGGGTCTGAGGGGACGGGGATGGGAGGGTTTTTTGTTGTGGTTGATTCTGTCAATAGGGAAGGCAGCACTGTGGGATGACAGAATGGCATTAATAAGAAGTAATGAGGTGAACAGGGTTGAAGGAGTGGTGGCGAAGGTGAGGGGGGAGGTGCGGCGGATGAAAAGGAGGGAGGAGGAGAGGCATGGGTACCATGCAGCCAAGGAGCGATGGAAGGGAGTGTTAGCTTAGGTAAGAGGGTGGGGAAGGGGGTTGCTATGGTATTGGGTGCATTGGTACAGTCTGTATGTTGTTGTTTTTTTGTGTTGATGAAAATGACAATGTAATGTAATATTGTGTGTTGGTGTGGAATGTGTAATAAAAAAAAAAAATAAAAAAAAAATCTGTTCTTATCAGTAAAAAAAAAAAAAAAAAAAAAAAAAAATCTGTTCTTATCAGTTTAATATCTGATATGTCCTCTATACGAGGACTACATATTAAGCAGATTTTTAGCTCTGGGAGATGAAAAAGGGGCTTGCTCCGTTCACTCCAAGCATCGACCCGGTATTGCAGCACCTCCGGGAACGGTGCACCCTTTAAATTGTGGAAAATAAAAGAAATGGTTACCTGAATCAGTGGTTTGGTGTTGGAAATGATTTCTGCTTTGAGTAAAACAAGTCTCACCTCCACATAGTTTTGAAGACTGAGGCTTTTGGCAAGTGACTTATGCTTACTCATCAATCATCAATGGTGCCTTTGTTTTGTAAGTCTCAAATCACTGATTTTAAATTCACTGATCTGTGAAGATGGCGCCATCTGCGAACCGTCACCACAAATGCTGTGACTGGGAATACCGTCCCTGCCTCTGTCACCACCAACTCATACTTACCTGGCAGGGGAGATACCATGATCAAGAAGGTGGTTCACCCAGGGCGAGGCTCAGTCATTGCACTGCGACTGTGCTGACCACTGCCAATTCCCCAAATGTGGGAATCTCGACTGCATAATTTGTGGTAGTGGGGGACTGCGTTCGCGCTCTCCCCTGATATTGAAGTCAAAGAAAAACCAGATGTCCCGTTTAATCCTCACTGGAGTCTCCAGTGGAGCAGGTCTCAAATCAGCACTGTCTGAATCCAAAGTGAAATCAACCAGATTTCAGCAGGATTTTACAGGGATTAATCATCACTGCACTGGAGTCTCCAGTGGAGGGAGTCTATAATCAGCAAATCACTGTCTGAATCCAAAGTGAAATCAGCCACATTTCAGCAGGACTTTACACTTTTGCTTGTAAACAAATCAATGATTTTTTGATGGCTGGTGCTGGGGAATGGGTTTGGCATTGGACAACCGCAGCTCAACCAATCCCAACCACAAGAGGGATCACTGTTGCGACTGGGATATAAGGCTGCCTGCCACCTGATTCTGCAACTGACTTTGGTTTCTCTTCAATACGCATAAGTCTTTCGCCTTTTACTAAAGACTTCCGTGGAGAGGAACAACAATGAGTTGACCATATTTTTGGCAGGCTCTGCCAATTGGCGGAGCCTCATGTACTTGTGTGAAAAGAAAATTAGTTGGACAGAGGCTCCTGACAATGGAGCACAAAGTTGTGTTTACTTATCACTGGAGTCCCTAGTCTCAAATCACTGTCTGAATCCAAAGTGAAATCAACCAGATTTCAGCAGGATTTTACAGGGATTAATCATCACTGCACTGGAGTCTCCAGTGGAGCACGTCTCAAATCAGCAAATCACTGTCTGAATTCATTGTGAAATCAACAAGATTTTCAGCAGGACTTTGCAGTGATTAATCGTCACTGGAGTCTCTAGTGGAGCCTTGCAGCAAGTCTCAAATCACTGTCTGAAACAACAGTGAAATCAACCAGATTTCAGCAGGAGTTTACTCTTTTGCTTGTAAACAAATCAATGATTTTCGCGGACGGGGGCAGCGTGGGGAGTGGGTTGCTAAGTAGCAAGCGACTGCTACGCCCAGTTGAAAGGACCGCACCCCGACAATTGAGCAATGTGCTGGTACGTTGGGTCTGCAAACAAACAGTTAGGTGTTATCGCTTCTCGGCCTTTTGGCTAAGATCAAGTGTAGTATCTGTTCTTATCAGTTTAATATCTGATATGTCCTCTATACGAGGACTACATATTAAGCAGATTTTTAGCTCTGGGAGATGAAAAAGGGGCTTGCTCCGTTCACTCCAAGCATCGACCCGGTATTGCAGCACCTCCGGGAACGGTGCACCCTTCAAATTGTGGAAAATAAAAGAAATGGTTACCTGAATCAGTGGTTTGGTGTTGGAAATGATTTCTGCTTTGAGTAAAACAAGTCTCACCTCCACATAGTTTTGAAGACTGAGGCTTTTGGCAAGTGACTTATGCTTACTCATCAATGGTGCCTTTGTTTTGCAAGTCTGAAATCACTGATTTTAAATTCACTGATCTGTGACGACGGCGCCATCTGCGAACCGTCACCACAAATGCTGTGACTGGGAATACCGTCCCTGCCTCTGTCACCACCAACTCATACTTACCTGGCAGGGGAGATACCATGATCAAGAAGGTGGTTCACCCAGGGCGAGGCTCAGTCATTGCACTGCGACTGTGCTGACCACTGCGAATTCCCCAAATGTGGGAATCTCGACTGCATAATTTGTGCTAGTGGGGGACTGCGTTCGCGCTCTCCCCTGATATTGAAGTCAAAGAAAAACCAGATGTCCCGTTTAATCCTCACTGGAGTCTCCAGTGGAGCAAGTCTCAAATCAGCACTGTCTGAATCCAAAGTGAAATCAACCAGATTTCAGCAGGATTTTACAGGGATTAATCATCACTGCACTGGAGTCTCCAGTGGAGGGAGTCTATAATCAGCAAATCACTGTCTGAATCCAAAGTGAAATCAACCAGATTTCAGGATGAATCATCACTGCACTGGAGTCTCCAGTGGAGCAAGTCTCAAATCAGCAAATCACTGTCTGAATCCAAAGTGAAATCAGCCACATTTCAGCAGGACTTTACACTTTTGCTTGTAAACAAATCAATGATTTTTTGATGGCTGGTGCTGGGGAATGGGTTTGGCATTGGACAACCGCAGCTCAACCAATCCCAACCACAAGAGGGATCACTGTTGCGACTGGGATATAAGGCTGCCTGCCACCTGATTCTGCAACTGACTTTGGTTTCTCTTCAATACGCATAAGTCTTTCGCCTTTTACTAAAGACTTCCGTGGAGAGGAACAACAATGAGTTGACCATATTTTTGGCAGGCTCTGCCAATTGGCGGAGCCTCATGTACTTGTGTGAAAAGACAATTAGTTGGACAGAGGCTCCTGACAATGGAGCACAAAGTTGTGTTTACTTATCACTGGAGTCCCTAGTCTCAAATCACTGTCTGAATCCAAAGTGAAATCAACCAGATTTCAGCAGGATTTTACAGGGATTAATCATCACTGCACTGGAGTCTCCAGTGGAGCACGTCTCAAATCAGCAAATCACTGTCTGAATTCATTGTGAAATCAACAAGATTTTCAGCAGGACTTTGCAGTGATTAATCGTCACTGGAGTCTCTAGTGGAGCCTTGCAGCAAGTCTCAAATCACTGTCTGAAACAACAGTGAAATCAACCAGATTTCAGCAGGAGTTTACTCTTTTGCTTGTAAACAAATCAATGATTTTCGCGGACGGGGGCAGCGTGGGGAGTGGGTTGCTAAGTAGCAAGCGACTGCTACGCCCAGTTGAAAGGACCGCACCCCGACAATTGAGCAATGTGCTGGTACGTTGGGTCTGCAAACAAACAGTTAGGTGTTATCGCTTCTCGGCCTTTTGGCTAAGATCAAGTGTAGTATCTGTTCTTATCAGTTTAATATCTGATATGTCCTCTATACGAGGACTACATATTAAGCAGATTTTTAGCTCTGGGAGATGAAAAAGGGGCTTGCTCCGTTCACTCCAAGCATCGACCCGGTATTGCAGCACCTCCGGGAACGGTGCACCCTTCAAATTGTGGAAAATAAAAGAAATGGTTACCTGAATCAGTGGTTTGGTGTTGGAAATGATTTCTGCTTTGAGTAAAACAAGTCTCACCTCCACATAGTTTTGAAGACTGAGGCTTTTGGCAAGTGACTTATGCTTACTCATCAATGGTGCCTTTGTTTTGCAAGTCTGAAATCACTGATTTTAAATTCACTGATCTGTGAAGACGGCGCCATCTGCGAACCGTCACCACAAATGCTGTGACTGGGAATACCGTCCCTGCCTCTGTCACCACCAACTCATACTTACCTGGCAGGGGAGATACCATGATCAAGAAGGTGGTTCACCCAGGGCGAGGCTCAGTCATTGCACTGCGACTGTGCTGACCACTGCCAATTCCCCAAATGTGGGAATCTCGACTGCATAATTTGTGGTAGTGGGGGACTGCGTTCGCGCTCTCCCCTGATATTGAAGTCAAAGAAAAACCAGATGTCCCGTTTAATCCTCACTGGAGTCTCCAGTGGAGCAAGTCTCAAATCAGCACTGTCTGAATCCAAAGTGAAATCAACCAGATTTCAGCAGGATTTTACAGGGATTAATCATCACTGCACTGGAGTCTCCAGTGGAGGGAGTCTATAATCAGCAAATCACTGTCTGAATCCAAAGTGAAATCAACCAGATTTCAGGATGAATCATCACTGCACTGGAGTCTCCAGTGGAGCAAGTCTCAAATCAGCAAATCACTGTCTGAATCCAAAGTGAAATCAGCCACATTTCAGCAGGACTTTACACTTTTGCTTGTAAACAAATCAATGATTTTTTGATGGCTGGTGCTGGGGAATGGGTTTGGCATTGGACAACCGCAGCTCAACCAATCCCAACCACAAGAGGGATCACTGTTGCGACTGGGATATAAGGCTGCCTGCCACCTGATTCTGCAACTGACTTTGG
This sequence comes from Gasterosteus aculeatus, assembly GCF_964276395.1. Taxonomy (NCBI): domain Eukaryota; kingdom Metazoa; phylum Chordata; class Actinopteri; order Perciformes; family Gasterosteidae; genus Gasterosteus; species Gasterosteus aculeatus. Next base: position 19,746,631 of record NC_135703.1, read on the forward strand.
TTTCTCTTCAATACGCACAAGTCTTTCGCCTTTTACTAAAGACTTCCGTGGAGAGGAACAACAATGAGTTGACCATATTTTTGGCAGGCTCTGCCAATTGGCGGAGCCTCATGTACTTGTGTGAAAAGACAATTAGTTGGACAGAGGCTCCTGACAATGGAGCACAAAGTTGTGTTTACTTATCACTGGAGTCCCTAGTCTCAAATCACTGTCTGAATCCAAAGTGAAATCAACCAGATTTCAGCAGGATTTTACAGGGATTAATCATCACTGCACTGGAGTCTCCAGTGGAGCACGTCTCAAATCAGCAAATCACTGTCTGAATTCATTGTGAAATCAACAAGATTTTCAGCAGGACTTTGCAGTGATTAATCGTCACTGGAGTCTCTAGTGGAGCCTTGCAGCAAGTCTCAAATCACTGTCTGAAACAACAGTGAAATCAACCAGATTTCAGCAGGAGTTTACTCTTTTGCTTGTAAACAAATCAATGATTTTCGCGGACGGGGGCAGCGTGGGGAGTGGGTTGCTAAGTAGCAAGCGACTGCTACGCCCAGTTGAAAGGACCGCACCCCGACAATTGAGCAATGTGCTGGTACGTTGGGTCTGCAAACAAACAGTTAGGTGTTATCGCTTCTCGGCCTTTTGGCTAAGATCAAGTGTAGTATCTGTTCTTATCAGTTTAATATCTGATATGTCCTCTATACGAGGACTACATATTAAGCAGATTTTTAGCTCTGGGAGATGAAAAAGGGGCTTGCTCCGTTCACTCCAAGCATCGACCCGGTATTGCAGCACCTCCGGGAACGGTGCACCCTTCAAATTGTGGAAAATAAAAGAAATGGTTACCTGAATCAGTGGTTTGGTGTTGGAAATGATTTCTGCTTTGAGTAAAACAAGTCTCACCTCCACATAGTTTTGAAGACTGAGGCTTTTGGCAAGTGACTTATGCTTACTCATCAATGGTGCCTTTGTTTTGCAAGTCTGAAATCACTGATTTTAAATTCACTGATCTGTGAAGACGGCGCCATCTGCGAACCGTCACCACAAATGCTGTGACTGGGAATACCATCCCTGCCTCTGTCACCACCAACTCATACTTACCTGGCAGGGGAGATACCATGATCAAGAAGGTGGTTCACCCAGGGCGAGGCTCAGTCATTGCACTGCGACTGTGCTGACCACTGCCAATTCCCCAAATGTGGGAATCTCGACTGCATAATTTGTGGTAGTGGGGGACTGCGTTCGCGCTCTCCCCTGATATTGAAGTCAAAGAAAAACCAGATGTCCCGTTTAATCCTCACTGGAGTCTCCAGTGGAGCAAGTCTCAAATCAGCACTGTCTGAATCCAAAGTGAAATCAACCAGATTTCAGCAGGATTTTACAGGGATTAATCATCACTGCACTGGAGTCTCCAGTGGAGGGAGTCTATAATCAGCAAATCACTGTCTGAATCCAAAGTGAAATCAACCAGATTTCAGGATGAATCATCACTGCACTGGAGTCTCCAGTGGAGCAAGTCTCAAATCAGCAAATCACTGTCTGAATCCAAAGTGAAATCAGCCACATTTCAGCAGGACTTTACACTTTTGCTTGTAAACAAATCAATGATTTTTTGATGGCTGGTGCTGGGGAATGGGTTTGGCATTGGACAACCGCAGCTCAACCAATCCCAACCACAAGAGGGATCACTGTTGCGACTGGGATATAAGGCTGCCTGCCACCTGATTCTGCAACTGACTTTGGTTTCTCATCAATACGCATAAGTCTTTCGCCTTTTACTAAAGACTTCCGTGGAGAGGAACAACAATGAGTTGACCATATTTTTGGCAGGCTCTGCCAATTGGCGGAGCCTCATGTACTTGTGTGAAAAGACAATTAGTTGGACAGAGGCTCCTGACAATGGAGCACAAAGTTGTGTTTACTTATCACTGGAGTCCCTAGTCTCAAATCACTGTCTGAATCCAAAGTGAAATCAACCAGATTTCAGCAGGATTTTACAGGGATTAATCATCACTGCACTGGAGTCTCCAGTGGAGCACGTCTCAAATCAGCAAATCACTGTCTGAATTCATTGTGAAATCAACAAGATTTTCAGCAGGACTTTGCAGTGATTAATCGTCACTGGAGTCTCTAGTGGAGCCTTGCAGCAAGTCTCAAATCACTGTCTGAAACAACAGTGAAATCAACCAGATTTCAGCAGGAGTTTACTCTTTTGCTTGTAAACAAATCAATGATTTTCGCGGACGGGGGCAGCGTGGGGAGTGGGTTGCTAAGTAGCAAGCGACTGCTACGCCCAGTTGAAAGGACCGCACCCCGACAATTGAGCAATGTGCTGGTACGTTGGGTCTGCAAACAAACAGTTAGGTGTTATCGCTTCTCGGCCTTTTGGCTAAGATCAAGTGTAGTATCTGTTCTTATCAGTTTAATATCTGATATGTCCTCTATACGAGGACTACATATTAAGCAGATTTTTAGCTCTGGGAGATGAAAAAGGGGCTTGCTCCGTTCACTCCAAGCATCGACCCGGTATTGCAGCACCTCCGGGAACGGTGCACCCTTCAAATTGTGGAAAATAAAAGAAATGGTTACCTGAATCAGTGGTTTGGTGTTGGAAATGATTTCTGCTTTGAGTAAAACAAGTCTCACCTCCACATAGTTTTGAAGACTGAGGCTTTTGGCAAGTGACTTATGCTTACTCATCAATGGTGCCTTTGTTTTGCAAGTCTGAAATCACTGATTTTAAATTCACTGATCTGTGACGACGGCGCCATCTGCGAACCGTCACCACAAATGCTGTGACTGGGAATACCGTCCCTGCCTCTGTCACCACCAACTCATACTTACCTGGCAGGGGAGATACCATGATCAAGAAGGTGGTTCACCCAGGGCGAGGCTCAGTCATTGCACTGCGACTGTGCTGACCACTGCCAATTCCCCAAATGTGGGAATCTCGACTGCATAATTTGTGGTAGTGGGGGACTGCGTTCGCGCTCTCCCCTGATATTGAAGTCAAAGAAAAACCAGATGTCCCGTTTAATCCTCACTGGAGTCTCCAGTGGAGCAAGTCTCAAATCAGCACTGTCTGAATCCAAAGTGAAATCAACCAGATTTCAGCAGGATTTTACAGGGATTAATCATCACTGCACTGGAGTCTCCAGTGGAGGGAGTCTATAATCAGCAAATCACTGTCTGAATCCAAAGTGAAATCAACCAGATTTCAGGATGAATCATCACTGCACTGGAGTCTCCAGTGGAGCAAGTCTCAAATCAGCAAATCACTGTCTGAATCCAAAGTGAAATCAGCCACATTTCAGCAGGACTTTACACTTTTGCTTGTAAACAAATCAATGATTTTTTGATGGATGGTGCTGGGGAATGGGTTTGGCATTGGACAACCGCAGCTCAACCAATCCCAACCACAAGAGGGATCACTGTTGCGACTGGGATATAAGGCTGCCTGCCACCTGATTCTGCAACTGACTTTGGTTTCTCTTCAATACGCATAAGTCTTTCGCCTTTTACTAAAGACTTCCGTGGAGAGGAACAACAATGAGTTGACCATATTTTTGGCAGGCTCTGCCAATTGGCGGAGCCTCATGTACTTGTGTGAAAAGAAAATTAGTTGGACAGAGGCTCCTGACAATGGAGCACAAAGTTGTGTTTACTTATCACTGGAGTCCCTAGTCTCAAATCACTGTCTGAATCCAAAGTGAAATCAACCAGATTTCAGCAGGATTTTACAGGGATTAATCATCACTGCACTGGAGTCTCCAGTGGAGCACGTCTCAAATCAGCAAATCACTGTCTGAATTCATTGTGAAATCAACAAGATTTTCAGCAGGACTTTGCAGTGATTAATCGTCACTGGAGTCTCTAGTGGAGCCTTGCAGCAAGTCTCAAATCACTGTCTGAAACAACAGTGAAATCAACCAGATTTCAGCAGGAGTTTACTCTTTTGCTTGTAAACAAATCAATGATTTTCGCGGACGGGGGCAGCGTGGGGAGTGGGTTGCTAAGTAGCAAGCGACTGCTACGCCCAGTTGAAAGGACCGCACCCCGACAATTGAGCAATGTGCTGGTACGTTGGGTCTGCAAACAAACAGTTAGGTGTTATCGCTTCTCGGCCTTTTGGCTAAGATCAAGTGTAGTGGTTGCTGCTAAAGCTGTGCGGTGTATGGAGCTTGGTGGATAAAGTTGCTGGAGTCCCGTCCTCACACAGGCTATCATGTCTGCAGGACTTAGGAACTCGGTGCGATTCACTTGGAAGGTTAAAGAAGATGAGAAACATGGGAAGAGGGAATGGTTTGTGCGTACGGTCGTGGTGGGAGCACTGAAGATTGACCCCGCCCACGTATACTGCCTGCAGTGGAATGCAGCAGGAGGTGGTTTTGACCTGACTCTACACAGCCAAGCAGTGTATGAGAGGGTGATGGAGACAGCGAGGGAAAAGGCGGAAGAAGAGCCCTTTTCAAAGTTTCGGGTGGAGGCTCTTTGCAAGAGGAACTTGAAGATTGTGACGGTCCACATGTACAACCCATACGTGGGGGACGAGACGGTCATATCCTGGTTGTCGAGGTATGGGAAGGTGGAGTCGGCGGTGAGATACCTGAGGGACAGTTTCGGCATCTGGTCAGGGCGGAGACAATTCAAAGTTCTCCTCGAGGACAACCCCGGCGGAGGCGGTGGGCTGCGGCATCCTCCAGCCTACTTCAGCATTGGTGAGGACAGGGGTTTCCTCTTTTACTCCGGCCAGCCCAGTTTCTGCAGGCAATGCCGCAGCTTTGGGCACATGGCGACGGACTGCACCGAAGGGCGATGCCGGAACTGTGGTGGAAGGGGACACAGCGTGGCCACGTGCGGGGCCCCAAAGACGTGCCATGGATGCGGAGGAGAGGGGCACATTGTCCGCGACTGCACAACCACAACCCGTAGCTACGCAGAGGTAGCAGTGCAGGGGGAGGTCTCTGTCCTCACCCCGTTGGAGGAGGCACTACAGTCGCTCTCTGGAGAGGAGGGAAGGGCTGCTGCACGGGACGAGTCTGCGACTGACCACATCGGCGCAAACGAAACGGAGGAGCGGATGGACACACAAGTGGTTGTGAGCCTGGGAGACTCTCTGCCACTGGTGGGGTCCTGGGCAGACTGTGTGATCAGCTCGGAGGAGGAGGACACCAGGAAAGAGACAATCCAGGGGGTCAGGAAGAGGAGCAGTTCGTCCAGGGGTGAGCAGGCTGAGTCTTCGGCAGAAGCAACCGAGGCTGGACCACAGGTGCACAGGTCGAGAAGGAGGAAGAAGAAGCTGGCAGACGGCCGTGCGATGGGGGAGAGCCGGGAACCCCCAGGATCCGAGTCGGAGGGTAGGAGCCAACAGGCTTCTGTGGAGATTTCATCGGGTGGTGCAGGAATGGGGAAAACCGGGGGGACTCCGCGGAGGGAGCCGCCCCAGGACGTTTCTCAAAGCCCGGTACTGCAGGAACATGTTGCCAACAATGATCAACTGGAAGATGGTTGCTTGCCAACAGCGAGCAACCATGGGACAGAGGGTAAAGGGGGGGGGGGCACATTTGTGAAGTATTGAATGGCCTTGTTTTCAGTGGTGACCATAAATGTCAGGGGTATGAGAAATATTGTGAAAAGGGCAAGTGTTTTCCAATACCTGTTACAGATGCCCCTACATGTTTGCTTTCTGCAGGAAGTGCATCTAAAGGATGGTGGGGATGTCAGGGAGTTTTCGGAGGGCTGGCTCAAGGGTGAGTCGAGATGGGGAGTAGGGGGGGTACACTCCTCAGGGGTGGGAATCCTGTTTGGAAATAAAGATTTCCAGGTCCGGGACAGCTTCTCAGTAGTGCAGGGGAGGGTACTGGTGGTGGATGCATTATGGAGGGGGGTTTTCTTTAGATTTATTAATGTGTATGCACCAGCGGAGCCGAAAGGACGTAAGGCCCTTTTTATTGCACTTATGGAGGTGTGTGTCACGAATAAGGTGGTGGTTCTAGGGGGGGATTTCAACGTCTCTTTGGAGGGGACAGGGGATTTCAGTCGGCCGTATTTGGAAGAGGTGGTGCAAGCATTCATGCTGAAGGATGGGTACAGGGCAGTCGAGCCGACAAGGGAGGGCACCACTTGGTCGAATACACGGGGTTCCCGTAGTCGGATTGATTTTGTTTTTGTGCCTGCTGTGGCTGCTGTACGGAGGGCCGTTGTGGGACCAGTGTGGTTCTCAGACCACAACCAACTTGAGGTGGCCTTTTCGGTGGCGGCCCCAATTTTTGGAAGGAGTTACTGGAAGTTGAATTGTGGGGTTTTGGAGGAGGAGGCTTTCCGTAGAGCCTTCACTTTACACTATGAGGGGTGGGTCTCACTGAAGCCTTTTTTTGACAATATTGTGGAGTGGTGGGAATGTGTGAAGGTAAACGCCAGGGAGTTGACGGTGGGATATTGTTCACAACGAGCGAGGGAGGAGAAGGGGGGGTTTAGGAGACTCCAAAGGGAGCTGCAGGCTATGATGGAGGCGGAGAACAAGGGGGAAATACGGGATAAGCAGAGGGAGAGGGAGGTGAGGGAGAATTTGGGCCTATACTTTAAGGGGAAAGCTGATGGGTTACTGAGGAGATGTGGGAGGGAATCCATCAATGTAGCAGAGACCTGTACGCCTATGTTTTTTAAACAGGTGAGGGCTGCCCGGGCAAGAGCGTGCATTCCGGGGCTACGGGGGAAGGATGGTACCCTTGTCTCAGATCCAGAAGGGATGGTTGGGGTTGCCTCCAATTTTTTTGGGGACGCCATGGGGCCACAAGAGGTGGAAGAACCAGAGGAAGGAGGTTTTTTGAAGGGGCTTGAGGCTAGGGTGCCAAGGGAAGTGGTGGAGGCCCTAGAACGCCCGGTGGGTCTCGCAGAGTTGGAGGGAGCGATGAAAGGTTTGGGAGGGGGAAAGGTGCCGGGGATTGATGGGTTACCAAAGGAATTTTATGCGGCGTTCTGGGGAATCCTGGGGAAGGATTTTTTAGAAGTGGTGGGTGCAGTGCTGGAAGGGGGGCGTTTGGGGAGGACAATGAGGGAGGGGGTGTTGACGTTGCTACATAAAAAAGGGGAAAAAGAAGACTTGGGTAATTTCAGGCCGATAACTCTCCTCTGCGCTGATTATAAGATCATCGCTAGAGTGTTGGCCGGACGACTCCGATCTGCTCTACCTCATGTGGTAAATGAGGATCAGACGTGTGGGGTGGAGGGGAGACGCATCCAATGGAATTTAGGGCTGGTGAGGGATTGCATTCACTGGGTGGAGGAACGTGGGGTGCCTCTGATGCTGGTGGGTTTGGACATGGAAAAGGCGTTTGATAGGGTGAACCAAGGTTTTTTGGCAGCTGTGTTAGAGAGGATGGGTTTTGGACCAATTTTTCGGAGGTGGTTAGGGATCATGTACACGGGGGTTGGGAGTAGGGTGGTTGTGAATGGGCATATGGGGGTTTTGGTGTCACAGCAGACAGGAGTGAGGCAAGGATGTCCACTCTCGCCACTGCTTTTTGTTATATATATTGAACCGCTAGCTGCAGCTATTCGGGCGGACACGGGCGTGAAGGGATTGCGCCTTCCAGGGGGTGGAGAGAGGGATTTGAGGATATCCCAGTACGCGGATGACATGACGCTCTTTTTAACAACAGAGGGCTCCTTGCTCCGTGCTTTGGACGTCTTGGGGTCCTTTTCAAAAGTATCCGGGGCAAGGGTCAATGTCGGAAAATCCAAGGTTAAATATTTTGGACCTTGGAAGGGGAGGGGAGGGGAGCTGTTTGGATTGTCGGAGTGCGAGGGTCCAATGAGAATACTGGGGGTGGATTTTGAAGACAGCGAGAGTGGGCCGCTGAACTGGAGGAGGCGCCTGGCAGCACTAAGGTCACGAATAGGACTGTGGAAGGCCCGACGTTTGTCTTTAACTGGGAGGGTTTTGGTGGTGAAAGCGGACATTTTGCCGTCAATGATTTACCTGGCGTACGGGAGAGGGAGAGGGAGGTGAGGGAGAATTTGGGCCTATACTTTAAGGGGAAAGCTGATGGGTTACTGAGGAGATGTGGGAGGGAATCCATCAATGTAGCAGAGACCTGTACGCCTATGTTTTTTAAACAGGTGAGGGCTGCCCGGGCAAGAGCGTGCATTCCGGGGCTACGGGGGAAGGATGGTACCCTTGTCTCAGATCCAGAAGGGATGGTTGGGGTTGCCTCCAATTTTTTTGGGGACGCCATGGGGCCACAAGAGGTGGAAGAACCAGAGGAAGGAGGTTTTTTGAAGGGGCTTGAGGCTAGGGTGCCAAGGGAAGTGGTGGAGGCCCTAGAACGCCCGGTGGGTCTCGCAGAGTTGGAGGGAGCGATGAAAGGTTTGGGAGGGGGAAAGGTGCCGGGGATTGATGGGTTACCAAAGGAATTTTATGCGGCGTTCTGGGGAATCCTGGGGAAGGATTTTTTAGAAGTGGTGGGTGCAGTGCTGGAAGGGGGGCGTTTGGGGAGGACAATGAGGGAGGGGGTGTTGACGTTGCTACATAAAAAAGGGGAAAAAGAAGACTTGGGTAATTTCAGGCCGATAACTCTCCTCTGCGCTGATTATAAGATCATCGCTAGAGTGTTGGCCGGACGACTCCGATCTGCTCTACCTCATGTGGTAAATGAGGATCAGACGTGTGGGGTGGAGGGGAGACGCATCCAATGGAATTTAGGGCTGGTGAGGGATTGCATTCACTGGGTGGAGGAACGTGGGGTGCCTCTGATGCTGGTGGGTTTGGACATGGAAAAGGCGTTTGATAGGGTGAACCAAGGTTTTTTGGCAGCTGTGTTAGAGAGGATGGGTTTTGGACCAATTTTTCGGAGGTGGTTAGGGATCATGTACACGGGGGTTGGGAGTAGGGTGGTTGTGAATGGGCATATGGGGGTTTTGGTGTCACAGCAGACAGGAGTGAGGCAAGGATGTCCACTCTCGCCACTGCTTTTTGTTATATATATTGAACCGCTAGCTGCAGCTATTCGGGCGGACACGGGCGTGAAGGGATTGCGCCTTCCAGGGGGTGGAGAGAGGGATTTGAGGATATCCCAGTACGCGGATGACATGACGCTCTTTTTAACAACAGAGGGCTCCTTGCTCCGTGCTTTGGACGTCTTGGGGTCCTTTTCAAAAGTATCCGGGGCAAGGGTCAATGTCGGAAAATCCAAGGTTAAATATTTTGGACCTTGGAAGGGGAGGGGAGGGGAGCTGTTTGGATTGTCGGAGTGCGAGGGTCCAATGAGAATACTGGGGGTGGATTTTGAAGACAGCGAGAGTGGGCCGCTGAACTGGAGGAGGCGCCTGGCAGCACTAAGGTCACGAATAGGACTGTGGAAGGCCCGACGTTTGTCTTTAACTGGGAGGGTTTTGGTGGTGAAAGCGGACATTTTGCCGTCAATGATTTACCTGGCGTACGTTTTCCCCCTGCCACCGGAGTATAGGAGAAGATTAGTGCGGGATGTTTTCTCCTTTGTGTGGGGGGGATACGAGTATGTGAGGAGGGGCTGGATGAGACAAGGGGTACCAGAGGGGGGAAGGGGAGTGCCTGATGTGCCACTTAAGTTAGATGTTCTTTTTTTTTCCTTTTGCTGCAACGGGGTGAAGTTCCCTAGTGGGCACTGGTACCATGTGCTGCTCATGTTTTGGCTATCCTTTCCTTTGAGGAAGTGGGTTAAATGGGAGAACTGGCGGCCAAAAGGGGAGGTTATGCCACCACACTACAGGCAGATGATGGGCTGGGCTAAAAGGCACAAGGAATGCGGGGAAGGTGACCTAGGCCTGGATCATCGGGAACTATACAAGGCAATAGTTGCAAAACAGGGACCTGTGAGAGTTTGCGGGGTGGGCAGGGAGGAGTGGCTGTTTGCGCAGCACAAGGAACTGCCAAACAGACTAAAGGACATCAACTGGCTATGTCTACATAAGAGGATGCCTGTGAGGGACACTTTATATAGGCATGGCCTGTCAAGGCTGCGCTCCTGCCCACGATTAGGTTGTGGCAGAGACGAGGACTTATCTCATGTATTTTGGGGATGTGGGTTTGCAAGAACAATGTGGGGAGAGCTGGGTTTTTTTTTTCCTAAACTGGGGGGACTGTCTTATGAGATGCTGATGCTGGGGGTGGGTCTGAGGGGACGGGGATGGGAGGGTTTTTTGTTGTGGTTGATTCTGTCAATAGGGAAGGCAGCACTGTGGGATGACAGAATGGCATTAATAAGAAGTAATGAGGTGAACAGGGTTGAAGGAGTGGTGGCGAAGGTGAGGGGGGAGGTGCGGCGGATGAAAAGGAGGGAGGAGGAGAGGCATGGGTACCATGCAGCCAAGGAGCGATGGAAGGGAGTGTTAGCTTAGGTAAGAGGGTGGGGAAGGGGGTTGCTATGGTATTGGGTGCATTGGTACAGTCTGTATGTTGTTGTTTGTTTTTTTTGTTGATGAAAATGACAATGTAATGTAATATTGTGTGTTGGTGTGGAATGTGTAATAAAAAAAAAAAAAAAAAAAAAAAAATCTGTTCTTATCAGTTTAATATCTGATATGTCCTCTATACGAGGACTACATATTAATCCGATTTTTAGCTCTGGGAGATGAAAAAGGGGCTTGCTCCGTTCACTCCAAGCATCGACCCGGTATTGCAGCACCTCCGGGAACGGTGCACCCTTCAAATTGTGGAAAATAAAAGAAATGGTTACCTGAATCAGTGGTTTGGTGTTGGAAATGATTTCTGCTTTGAGTAAAACAAGTCTCACCTCCACATAGTTTTGAAGACTGAGGCTTTTGGCAAGTGACTTATGCTTACTCATCAATGGTGCCTTTGTTTTGCAAGTCTGAAATCACTGATTTTAAATTCACTGATCTGTGACGACGGCGCCATCTGCGAACCGTCACCACAAATGCTGTGACTGGGAATACCGTCCCTGCCTCTGTCACCACCAACTCATACTTACCTGGCAGGGGAGATACCATGATCAAGAAGGTGGTTCACCCAGGGCGAGGCTCAGTCATTGCACTGCGACTGTGCTGACCACTGCGAATTCCCCAAATGTGGGAATCTCGACTGCATAATTTGTGGTAGTGGGGGACTGCGTTCGCGCTCTCCCCTGATATTGAAGTCAAAGAAAAACCAGATGTCCCGTTTAATCCTCACTGGAGTCTCCAGTGGAGCAAGTCTCAAATCAGCACTGTCTGAATCCAAAGTGAAATCAACCAGATTTCAGCAGGATTTTACAGGGATTAATCATCACTGCACTGGAGTCTCCAGTGGAGGGAGTCTATAATCAGCAAATCACTGTCTGAATCCAAAGTGAAATCAACCAGATTTCAGGATGAATCATCACTGCACTGGAGTCTCCAGTGGAGCAAGTCTCAAATCAGCAAATCACTGTCTGAATCCAAAGTGAAATCAGCCACATTTCAGCAGGACTTTACACTTTTGCTTGTAAACAAATCAATGATTTTTTGATGGCTGGTGCTGGGGAATGGGTTTGGCATTGGACAACCGCAGCTCAACCAATCCCAACCACAAGAGGGATCACTGTTGCGACTGGGATATAAGGCTGCCTGCCACCTGATTCTGCAACTGACTTTGGTTTCTCTTCAATACGCATAAGTCTTTCGCCTTTTACTAAAGACTTCCGTGGAGAGGAACAACAATGAGTTGACCATATTTTTGGCAGGCTCTGCCAATTGGCGGAGCCTCATGTACTTGTGTGAAAAGAAAATTAGTTGGACAGAGGCTCCTGACAATGGAGCACAAAGTTGTGTTTACTTATCACTGGAGTCCCTAGTCTCAAATCACTGTCTGAATCCAAAGTGAAATCAACCAGATTTCAGCAGGATTTTACAGGGATTAATCATCACTGCACTGGAGTCTCCAGTGGAGCACGTCTCAAATCAGCAAATCACTGTCTGAATTCATTGTGAAATCAACAAGATTTTCAGCAGGACTTTGCAGTGATTAATCGTCACTGGAGTCTCTAGTGGAGCCTTGCAGCAAGTCTCAAATCACTGTCTGAAACAACAGTGAAATCAACCAGATTTCAGCAGGAGTTTACTCTTTTGCTTGTAAACAAATCAATGATTTTCGCGGACGGGGGCAGCGTGGGGAGTGGGTTGCTAAGTAGCAAGCGACTGCTACGCCCAGTTGAAAGGACCGCACCCCGACAATTGAGCAATGTGCTGGTACGTTGGGTCTGCAAACAAACAGTTAGGTGTTATCGCTTCTCGGCCTTTTGGCTAAGATCAAGTGTAGTGGTTGTTGCTAAAGCTGTGCGGTGTATGGAGCTTGGTGGATAAAGTTGCTGGAGTCCCGTCCTCACACAGGCTATCATGTCTGCAGGACTTAGGAACTCGGTGCGATTCACTTGGAAGGTTAAAGAAGATGAGAAACATGGGAAGAGGGAATGGTTCGTGCGTACGGTCGTGGTGGGATCACTGAAGATTGACCCCGCCCACGTATACTGCCTGCAGTGGAATGCAGCAGGAGGTGGTTTTGACCTGACTCTACACAGCCAAGCAGTGTATGAGAGGGTGATGGAGACAGCGAGGGAAAAGGCGGAAGAAGAGCCCTTTTCAAAGTTTCGGGTGGAGGCTCTTTGCAAGAGGAACTTGAAGATTGTGACGGTCCACATGTACAACCCATATGTGGGGGACGAGACGGTCATATCCTGGTTGTCGAGGTATGGGAAGGTGGAGTCGGCGGTGAGATACCTGAGGGACAGTTTCGGCATCTGGTCAGGGCGGAGACAATTCAAAGTTCTCCTCGAGGACAACCCCGGCGGAGGCGGTGGGCTGCGGCATCCTCCAGCCTACTTCAGCATTGGTGAGGACAGGGGTTTCCTCTTTTACTCCGGCCAGCCCAGTTTCTGCAGGCAATGCCGCAGCTTTGGGCACATGGCGACGGACTGCACCGAAGGGCGATGCCGGAACTGTGGTGGAAGGGGACACAGCGTGGCCACGTGCGGGGCCCCAAAGACGTGCCATGGATGCGGAGGAGAGGGGCACATTGTCCGCGACTGCACAACCACAACCCGTAGCTACGCAGAGGTAGCAGTGCAGGGGGAGGTCTCTGTCCTCACCCCGTTGGAGGAGGCACTACAGTCGCTCTCTGGAGAGGAGGGAAGGGCTGCTGCACGGGACGAGTCTGCGACTGACCACATCGGCGCAAACGAAACGGAGGAGCGGATGGACACACAAGTGGTTGTGAGCCTGGGAGACTCTCTGCCACTGGTGGGGTCCTGGGCAGACTGTGTGATCAGCTCGGAGGAGGAGGACACCAGGAAAGAGACAATCCAGGGGGTCAGGAAGAGGAGCAGTTCATCCAGGGGTGAGCAGGCTGAGTCTTCGGCAGAAGCAACCGAGGCTGGACCACAGGTGCACAGGTCGAGAAGGAGGAAGAAGAAGCTGGCAGACGGCCGTGCGATGGGGGAGATCCGGGAACCCCCAGGATCCGAGTCGGAGGGTAGGAGCCAACAGGCTTCTGTGGAGATTTCATCGGGTGGTGCAGGAATGGAGAAAACCGGGGGGACTCCGCGGAGGGAGCCGCCCCAGGACGTTTCTCAAAGCCCGGTACTGCAGGAATATGTTGCCAACAATGATCAACTGGAAGATGGTTGCTTGCCAACAGAGGGTAAAGGGGGGGGGGGGGGGGGCACATTTGTGAAGTATTGAATGGCCTTGTTTTCAGTGGTGACCATAAATGTCAGGGGTATGAGAAATATTGTGAAAAGGGCGAGTGTTTTCCAATACCTGTTACAGACGCCCCTACATGTTTGCTTTCTGCAGGAAGTGCATCTAAAGGATGGTGGGGATGTCAGGGAGTTTTCGGAGGGCTGGCTCAAGGGTGAGTCGAGATGGGGTGTAGGGGGGGTACACTCCTCAGGGGTGGGAATCCTGTTTGGAAATAAAGATTTCCAGGTCCGGGACAGCTTCTCAGTAGTGCAGGGGAGGGTACTGGTGGTGGATGCATTATGGAGGGGGGTTTTCTTTAGATTTATCAATGTGTATGCACCAGCGGAGCCGAAAGGACGTAAGGCCCTTTTTATTGCACTTAAGGAGGTGTGTGTCACGAATAAGGTGGTGGTTCTAGGGGGGGATTTCAACGTCTCTTTGGAGGGGACAGGGGATTTCAGTCGGCCGTATTTGGAAGAGGTGGTGCAGGCTTTCATGCTGAAGGATGGGTACAGGGCAGTCGAGCCGGCAAGGGAGGGCATCACTTGGTCGAATACACGGGGTTCCCGTACTCGGATTGATTTTGTTTTTGTGCCTGCTGTGGCTGCTGTACGGAGGGCCGTTGTGGGACCAGTGTGGTTCTCAGACCACAACCAACTTGAGGTGGCCTTTTCGGTGGCGGCCCAAATTTTTGGAAGGGGTTACTGGAAGTTGAATTGTGGGGTTTTGGAGGAGGAGGCTTTCCGTAGAGCCTTCACTTTACACTTTGAGGGGTGGGTCTCACTGAAGCCTTTTTTTGACAATATTGTGGAGTGGTGGGAATGTGTGAAGGTAAACGCCAGGGAGTTGACTGTGGGATATTGTTCACAACGAGCGAGGGAGGAGAAGGGGGGGTTTAGGAGGCTCCAAAGGGAGCTGCAGGCTATGATGGAGGCGGAGAACAAGGGGGAAAGAAGGGATAAGCAGAGGGAGAGGGAGGTGAGGGGGAATTTGGGCCTATACTTTAAGGGAAAAGCTGATGGGTTACTGAGGAGATGTGGGAGGGAATCCATCAATGTAGCAGAGACCTGTTCGCCCATGTTTTTTAAACAGGTGAGGGCTGCCCGGGCAAGAGCGTGCATTCCGGGGCTACGGGGGAAGGATGGTGACCTTGTCTCAGATCCGGAGGGGATGGTTGGGGTTGCCTCCAATTTTTTTGGGGACGCCATGGGGCCACAAGAGGTGGAAGAACCGGAGGAAGGAGGTTTTTTGAAGGGGCTTGAGGCTAGGGTGCCAAGGGAAGTGGTGGAGGCCCTAGAACGCCCGGTGGGTCTCGCAGAGTTGGAGGGAGCTATGAAAGGTTTGGGAGGGGGAAAGGTGCCGGGGATTGATGGGTTACCAAAAGAATTTTATGCGGCGTTCTGGGGGATCCTGGGGAAGGATTTTTTAGAAGTGGTGGGTGCAGTGCTGGAACGGGGGCTGTTGGGGAGGACAATGAGGGAGGGGGTGTTGACCTTGCTACATAAGAAAGGGGAAAAAGAAGACTTGGGTAATTTCAGGCCGATAACTCTTCTCTGTGCTGATTATAAGATCATCGCTAGAGTGTTGGCCGGACGACTCCGATCTGCTCTACCTCATGTGGTAAATGAGGATCAGACGTGTGGGGTGGAGGGGAGACGCATCCAATGGAATTTAGGGCTGGTGAGGGATTGCATTCACTGGGTGGAGGAACGTGGGGTCCCTCTGATGCTGGTGGGGTTGGACATGGAAAAGGCGTTTGATAGGGTGAACCAAGGTTTTTTGGCAGCTGTGTTAGAGAGGATGGGTTTTGGACCAATTTTTCGGAGGTGGTTAGGGATCATGTACACGGGGGTTGGGAGTAGGGTGGTTGTGAATGGGCATATGGGGGTTTTGGTGTCACAGCAGACGGGAGTGAGGCAAGGATGTCCACTCTCGCCACTGCTTTTTGTTATATATATTGAACCGCTAGCTGCAGCTATTCGGGCGGACGCGGGCGTGAAGGGATTGCGCCTTCCAGGGGGTGGAGAGAGGGATTTGAGGATATCCCAGTACGCGGATGACATGACGCTCTTTTTAACAACGAAGGGCTCCTTGCTCCGTGCTTTGGACGTCTTGGGGTCCTTTTCAAAAGTATCCGGGGCAAGGGTCAATGTTGGAAAATCCAAGGTTAAATATTTTGGACCTTGGAAGGGGAGGGGAGGGGGGCTGTTTGGATTGTCGGAGTGCGAGGGTCCAATGAGAATACTGGGGGTGGATTTTGAAGACAGCGAGAGTGGGCCGCTGAACTGGAGGAGGCGCCTGGCAGCACTAAGGTCACGAATAGGACTGTGGAAGGCCCGACGTTTGTCTTTAACTGGGAGGGTTTTGGTGGTGAAAGCGGACATTTTGCCGTCAATGATTTACCTGGCGTACGTTTTCCCCCTGCCACCGGAGTATAGGAGAAGATTAGTGCGGGATGTTTTCTCCTTTGTGTGGGGGGGATACGAGTATGTGAGGAGGGGCTGGATGAGACAAGGGGTACCAGAGGGGGGAAGGGGAGTGCCTGATGTGCCACTTAACCCTCCTGTTGTCCTCGGGTCAAAATGACCCGCCACTGTGTTAAAAAACCCCAAAAATACCCCTAAACAATATTTTTTTTACTTGAAATTTTATGACTTTTCCTAGATTGGCCCCAACAGTAGAAAAAGTGAAAGGTTGCTTTTATTCACATTTCCATGTAAGCTGTACAAAAAAAGGTACAAAGATGGTCTTCGGGTCAAAATGACCCATGAGGCAAATAGAGTTGAAATCAAGGTCACACAGTTATTTACACACCACAGAATGTTACAATGTTTCAGTTGTGTCTCAGATCAATCAGTAGCAGAAGTAACCAAGACAAATCAGGTGGTCCTCTCACAGACTGCTGTCCAAAGGTCGTTGTCCTCTCCGGCAGTATATGCCCAGCAAGCCAGCAAAATATGGGATCAAGTCATGGGTGGCTTGCGATGCCAAATCAAGCTATGCTTGGAAAATGCAAGTCTATACCGGGAAGCCGACCAGTGGA
Organism: Gasterosteus aculeatus; assembly: GCF_964276395.1. NCBI lineage: Eukaryota > Metazoa > Chordata > Actinopteri > Perciformes > Gasterosteidae > Gasterosteus > Gasterosteus aculeatus. Next base: position 19,763,366 of record NC_135703.1, read on the forward strand.
CGCCCAGAGAAGAACCAGTGGATGCGAGTTGTGCTTGATGTGACAGAGGGACTGAGGGGTCACAATGTGACATGTGACAGAGGGACTGAGGGGGCACAATGTGACATGTGACAGTTTCTTCATCTCGTGTAAACTTGGACAGCAGCTCCTGAAGAGGAAGATCACCATGGTTGGTGCAGTTCGAAAGAACAAGCCTGAGCTCCCACCTGCACTGCTTGCGTCAAAGAGAAGAGAGGTCTTATCATCAAAGTTCGCCTTCACTCCCACCACCGCTCTAGTTTCTTACCTCCCAAAGAAAAACAAGAATGTAGTTCTTCTGAGCACACTGCACACAGACGGTGACATTAGCGATCGTGACGACAGGAAGCCAGTCATCATCTTGAACTACAACCGCAACAAAGGGTGTCCAGGACAACCTGGATAAGGTGATTGGAACATACAGCTGCAGAAAGATGACTGCCTGGTGGCCCCTGGCCATCGTCCACAACATCATTGATGTTTCCTCCCACAATGCCTTTGTGATTTGGAGAGAGATCAACCCGACCTGGATGTCTCGTAAGCAGAGCAAGAGAAGGGTGTTCCTGGAGCAGGTAGGAAAATCTCTTGTAACTCCACTCATTGAAAGAAGGAAGCATGTCCCCTGCACAGAAGTCTCAGCAGAAGTTGTGAAAGCTATTCAGAGTGCAGGAGCTCCTGATCAACCTGAGGATCCAGCTACTACAGCCACTTCCCCAGCTAGGGCAAGTAAGAGGAAGAGATGTCAGTTCTGCCCTCAAAAGAAGGACTGTAAAACACATACTGTGTGCTGCAGGTGTAAAAAATATATCTGCAAAGGCGGTACACTTGCATACTGCCCTACATGTGCTAATAGGTTGAATTGGTTATGTTATTTTTCATATTTTTGTAGTGTACATTGTCCTAAATTGTTCAAGAGAAAAACAAGAAAGAAACTGAGTCATTGGGATGAATAAAGATTTTTCTTTTCTTAAGCTATACAAATAAAGTGAAGAGGGAAAACTGAGGTAGTCACACATTTTGTGGTGAATGACAAGTTGTTTCTTCAAGCAAGATGAAATTTGGTGTTTAAAATTTAATTAAGCTGCTTATATGGGGGGTTTAGTGAAGACGGGTCATTTTGACCCGGAGGACACGGGGTGTATACAGGAAATGAGGACAACAGGAGGGTTAAGTTAGATGTTCTTTTCTTTTCCTTTTGCTGCAACGGGGTGAAGTTCCCTAGTAGGCACTGGTACCATGTGCTGCTCATGTTTTGGCTATCCTTTCCTTTGAGGAAGTGGGTTAAATGGGAGAACGGGCGGCCAAAAGGGGAGGTTATGCCACCACACTACAGGCAGATGATGGGCTGGGCTAAAAGGCACAAGGAATGCGGGGAAGGTGACCTAGGCCTGGATCATCGGGAACTATACAAGGCAATAGTTGCAAAACAGGGACCTGTGAGAGTTTGCGGGGTGGGCAGGGAGGAGTGGCTGTTTGCGCAGCACAAGGAACTGCCAAACAGACTAAAGGACATCAACTGGCTATGTCTACATAAGAGGATGCCTGTGAGGGACACTTTATATAGGCATGGCCTGTCAAGGCTGCGCTCCTGCCCACGATTAGGTTGTGGCAGAGACGAGGACTTATCTCATGTATTTTGGGGATGTGGGTTTGCAAGAACAATGTGGGGAGAGCTGGGTTTTTTTTTTCCTAAACTGGGGGGACTGTGTTATGAGATGCTGATGCTGGGGGTGGGTCTGAGGGGACGGGGATGGGAGGGTTTTTTGTTGTGGTTGATTCTGTCAATAGGGAAGGCAGCACTGTGGGATGACAGAATGGCATTAATAAGAAGTAATGAGGTGAACAGGGTTGAAGGAGTGGTGGCGAAGGTGAGGGGGGAGGTGCGGCGGATGAAAAGGAGGGAGGAGGAGAGGCATGGGTACCATGCAGCCAAGGAGCGATGGAAGGGAGTGTTAGCTTAGGTAAGAGGGTGGGGAAGGGGGTTGCTATGGTATTGGGTGCATTGGTACAGTCTGTATGTTGTTGTTTTTTTGTGTTGATGAAAATGACAATGTAATGTAATATTGTGTGTTGGTGTGGAATGTGTAATAAAAAAAAAAATTAAAAAAAAAATCTGTTCTTATCAGTAAAAAAAAAAAAAAAAAAAAAAAAAATCTGTTCTTATCAGTTTAATATCTGATATGTCCTCTATACGAGGACTACATATTAAGCCGATTTTTAGCTCTGGGAGATGAAAAAGGGGCTTGCTCCGTTCACTCCAAGCATCGACCCGGTATTGCAGCACCTCCGGGAACGGTGCACCCTTTAAATTGTGGAAAATAAAAGAAATGGTTACCTGAATCAGTGGTTTGGTGTTGGAAATGATTTCTGCTTTGAGTAAAACAAGTCTCACCTCCACATAGTTTTGAAGACTGAGGCTTTTGGCAAGTGACTTATGCTTACTCATCAATCATCAATGGTGCCTTTGTTTTGTAAGTCTCAAATCACTGATTTTAAATTCACTGATCTGTGAAGATGGCGCCATCTGCGAACCGTCACCACAAATGCTGTGACTGGGAATACCGTCCCTGCCTCTGTCACCACCAACTCATACTTACCTGGCAGGGGAGATACCATGATCAAGAAGGTGGTTCACCCAGGGCGAGGCTCAGTCATTGCACTGCGACTGTGCTGACCACTGCGAATTCCCCAAATGTGGGAATCTCGACTGCATAATTTGTGGTAGTGGGGGACTGCGTTCGCGCTCTCCCCTGATATTGAAGTCAAAGAAAAACCAGATGTCCCGTTTAATCCTCACTGGAGTCTCCAGTGGAGCAGGTCTCAAATCAGCACTGTCTGAATCCAAAGTGAAATCAACCAGATTTCAGCAGGATTTTACAGGGATTAATCATCACTGCACTGGAGTCTCCAGTGGAGGGAGTCTATAATCAGCAAATCACTGTCTGAATCCAAAGTGAAATCAACCAGATTTCAGGATGAATCATCACTGCACTGGAGTCTCCAGTGGAGCAAGTCTCAAATCAGCAAATCACTGTCTGAATCCAAAGTGAAATCAGCCACATTTCAGCAGGACTTTACACTTTTGCTTGTAAACAAATCAATGATTTTTTGATGGATGGTGCTGGGGAATGGGTTTGGCATTGGACAACCGCAGCTCAACCAATCCCAACCACAAGAGGGATCACTGTTGCGACTGGGATATAAGGCTGCCTGCCACCTGATTCTGCAACTGACTTTGGTTTCTCTTCAATACGCATAAGTCTTTCGCCTTTTACTAAAGACTTCCGTGGAGAGGAACAACAATGAGTTGACCATATTTTTGGCAGGCTCTGCCAATTGGCGGAGCCTCATGTACTTGTGTGAAAAGAAAATTAGTTGGACAGAGGCTCCTGACAATGGAGCACAAAGTTGTGTTTACTTATCACTGGAGTCCCTAGTCTCAAATCACTGTCTGAATCCAAAGTGAAATCAACCAGATTTCAGCAGGATTTTACAGGGATTAATCATCACTGCACTGGAGTCTCCAGTGGAGCACGTCTCAAATCAGCAAATCACTGTCTGAATTCATTGTGAAATCAACAAGATTTTCAGCAGGACTTTGCAGTGATTAATCGTCACTGGAGTCTCTAGTGGAGCCTTGCAGCAAGTCTCAAATCACTGTCTGAAACAACAGTGAAATCAACCAGATTTCAGCAGGAGTTTACTCTTTTGCTTGTAAACAAATCAATGATTTTCGCGGACGGGGGCAGCGTGGGGAGTGGGTTGCTAAGTAGCAAGCGACTGCTACGCCCAGTTGAAAGGACCGCACCCCGACAATTGAGCAATGTGCTGGTACGTTGGGTCTGCAAACAAACAGTTAGGTGTTATCGCTTCTCGGCCTTTTGGCTAAGATCAAGTGTAGTAGCTGTTTTTGGCCACAAAAGCCAAGCGTTCGAGAACGGAACAATGGCTATGACACCCCACGAGCAGCCGATCCCAAGGGTCGGGCTGAGATATACTTTAAGGTTTCGAGCTACGAAAGAAGACGACCAAGTCCTGTCGAGAGTTTTTTTTGGAAAGCAAGTAATCATGGGACAGCTGCATTTGATGGTGCAGGATGTTTTGTGTATCCAGTGGAACCAGCAGGAAAAAGCCTTCGACGTTACCCTTGGGAGCGAGGACATCTACAGAAGGGTGTCTGAAATCTGCAGAAAGGATGCGAAGGTGAGCCCTCTTGCCTACTATGAAGTCCTGAACCTCGACAGACCGAACTTCAGAACAGTGTCAGTCCATATGTACAACCCTTTTGTGACTGATGAAGCCTTAGTTTCATTCCTGGGCCGCTACGGGGAAGTAGCAACTGCAGCCCGGCATGTAAAGGATCCCCTCGGTTTTTGGACCGGCCGTCGGCAGTTCCAGGTCCTGCTGAATCCAGACCCGACAGGGCCGGATGGGCTACAACACCCCCCTGCTTTTTTTAGTCTTGGGGGAGACCGAGGATACTGTTTCTATAACCGCCAGCCAGCCTTCTGCCGAAAATGCAGACGGTCTGGCCACTCGGAGACAGGCTGCACAGGAGAAAGTTGCCGCTTTTGTGGGCAAACAGGACACGCGGCCAAGGACTGCACTGTCCCTAAAAACTGCCATGGATGCGGAGGGTCGGACCACCTCTATAGAAGCTGTCCCAGCCGCAAGAGGACCTTTTCTGAAGTAACCAGACAAACGGGAGTCTCCAACAGAACTTTGGAGCAGGGGAAGGGATCCAAGACATCGCAGAATTCCGAGGAGGGGCCACTACAGATGGGGTCCGGAGCAGAAACCACAGAGGGAGAAGGGAAGACCGCATTGCAGGAGGAAGGGGCAGTATTGGAGGATGAGGTAGCTCGGGCAGCAGACCAGGGCGTGATGGAGGAGTTTCCTGAGCTTACACTTGGTGCATCATTCCCCACAATGAAGCAAGGGGTCCGAAAGCTCTCAGAGGTTTTTGAAGAGCAGGCACCTGAGTATGAAGAGGGTGCGGAGGAGGAACGCAGCAAAAAAAACAAAAGGAAGAAGAAGGATGCGGGAGCCAAAAAGGAGGGGATTGACGGCAGTAGGAGAGAGGAAGCTGTGAAGCCAGGGAAGTCCACTGACGAGGTGCAAGAAGGTGGAACTCAGGAGGAACTACAGGGCCCAAATGGGAATGTTGCAGTAGAGGGGGCGGAACAGTGCATGGGGGAAGGGGCCGTTTTGACGGCTGAAGGGCTGGGGATTGATTTCGATCTCCCCCAAGGTTTGCTCATGTTGTCATCCCCGTATGGGGTGGACATATATGACGGGCCTAGTCGACCGGTAAACTCACCCAACACAGTGCCCCTTTCCTGGGCTGAAGAGATGGACAAAGACACATCCTACACCCAGTAGGAGTCTGAACTTTGCTTTATGGCTTCGTTTAAGGTACTGTCTTTAAACACAAGGGGAATGAGGAATATAGTGAAAAGGAGGACTGTTTTTGATTTTGTGAACACACTCCAAGCCGATATTTGTTTTTTGCAGGAGGTTCATTTACGGGATGCTGGGGACATCCAAACCTTTGCAAAGGAGTGGACCAAAGGGGACTCAGTCTGGAGTGTAGGGGGGGTCCACGCTACTGGGGTGGGCATTTTATTTGGTTCTAAAGAAATTATGGTGGAGGCATCCTTTGTTATTGTCCAGGGGAGGATAATGGGTACAGACGTGACATGGGGCACAGTCAAGCTTAGGGTTATTGTGGTTTATGGGCCACAATCAGCAACCGAGAGGAAGGACATGATCGGCCAAGTGGAACCACACCTTGCCACTAGCAGGCAGGTTATTTTAGGGGGTGACTTAAATGTCGAGCTAGGTAGAGGGGGGGATACCAGTGACGTTTTTATCACCAATTTAATGGCCAAGCATGGCTTAGTAGACGGGTTGAAGGGGGTTAAACCACATGCGCTAGGTCCTACGTGGCGGAACTCAAGGGGCGCAGCAAAGCGTCTGGACTACATATTTACCTCGAGGTCCTTGAGTTTATTGGCAGGCAGAGTGCTCCCCGTGTTTTTCTCTGACCATGATGGAGTACTGCTGGAGGTGCGCTCATGTGCACCAGTTTTTGGGTCTGGGTTCTGGCGTCTTAACATTAACATCTTGGAGGAGGAGGTGTTCATTAAAGATTTCCGCCTGTTTTTCAGAGGTCTGGTGGGTTTAAGGCCGATGTGTCCTGGAGCTATTGAGTGGTGGGAGGTTGCCAAAGAGAGAATAAAGGCATTTTGTGTACAATACAGCAAAAGAAAGGCAAGGTGGGCAAAGAGAGAAGTGCTTCGCCTACAGCGACTACTCGAGCTTGAGTACACTAGGGGGAACTCGGACGGCACTTTAAACCAGCAGGCTTGTGACTCCCTCAAATCGCAGCTTAGGGATGTCTTTGA